>NC_079221.1:3823729-3968729 GCF_029633865.1 Lampris incognitus
TGCTAGTTGTTATATGATATCGCATGACAGAGTTTGGTGCTATTTTCTGGGGGGATCAGTCACTTCTGGTGCAGTATGGTGGGGGATCTGCAGGAGACACTGCCACAGTAGCTTAGGTTTAGGGCTGGACTATATATGGGAGATAATTTTCTGAGGAGAGTTCATCCCTCTGTGATTATAACACAGTGAGTGAAAGCATAATCCTGATCTGCTTTGACAAAATGAATCTTGCCGTTAAAGTCTAAACCTGGTCATACCTGCTGTTGTCAGTACAATGGAGGATGTCTCTCATGATGCGGTCAGCAAAAGATAAAGCAAAAAAGGCAAAATCAAAACATGCATCCAACATGGAGTCAGCCTGTCTGGAGTCAACGTGGTGGGAAATGACATAGTTCGTTGCAACTGCATTTACAAAACGTAGAACCTGTTTGCAATTTAGGCAATGTGCCTTTTTTTCCTCTTTTTTTTTGAAGTTTATTGTAACAGCACTAAAGCAAATGGTGTGCATGGTATATGCATTGCTGTGTGAAATGACGTTTCATTTAGAATTTTGGACGAGTGTTTCCTCCATAACTTTATGTAAGAATTAGTTGTGGTAATGGCTGGAAGTGCAGTTTAGCATAAACATGTTGAATATGAATATCTTGTCGGTAGTGCTCTCTTCCAAGAAGCATCGCACCAACACCTGAATAAACCTGCTCCATTGCTTCACCGCTGAGTAGATGGTCATGTAAAAAAAAAAAAAAGTGGCTGTGCTGTGTTTTCTAACCTTGAAACGCCTTTGAATGTGCATGGGGACGACTGTCCAGACTAAAAAGGATGTGTCAAGAACTCATTTATAGCCGGCTGCATTCCTTATGCAACAAAGCTGTAATCCTGGAGACGGATTTTCTTTTCGGAGGGACGGACGGTTGTCCCTGCGCTCTTGGCTGACAGGGATGACACGCAGGAGCTAAAACTTCAGACGAGGCCGTATCACGTTAAGCATCTCCGCGTCTGTGACCCGCACCGTATCGACTCCTTGTGTGGAGACACGAGACGCACTCGATGCTGCGGTGCGGCACATCCACTCCGGCTCGTCTCGGCACCGGTGCACTTACGGAACAGAAAAGGAGAATTATTAACAATGGCACCCATGCACCGTGACGTTCTCCTGTACGTTAATTGTATGGCAAGCTTCCTACGCACATACCACCCAGTACTTAGTGACACCGTAAAAGAAGGAGTTTTATGCATAACTGTTGAATTTGCATAAAAAGCCGGCCCGGATCTACAAGTTGAGAGGTGTGGAAGTGACTCCTAATCCCTTAGCGTTAGCTTAACACAAGCGCTGGTAACATTATAAATGAGTGTGGTTAGAAAAATGAGCCCCTGCGAAGCGACCTGGTGCTTCAATAAAAGATGCATATGATCAGTCTTCTTCAAATCAGACAGCAGTCCTGCAAGAGCGACGCATAAACAAACAGCTGCCGGTGCAGCATGCAGTGGACGGACTTGTGCATTGTATAGGTCTTTCACAAGAAGCAGCCAGCCAGGGCTTTAATGGCACGCCGGGTGAAATCAAGTGATGCCAAAAACACATTGCGTTTCCAGAAAAAAACATCTTTATTATTCAGTATTTTAACGACCTTTGTTATGTACCTTGAAATAGATGAAAATACATTTACGCTGACTGTATGTATGGCAAATACGTACACACGTATAAACATGTATGTGGTGCAGTTTAGTATGTATATGTATATCGTTAGCTAATGTACATTACGTACAGCTATGTGCAAGTTTACTCTCTGTACATGTGTATGAAAAGTAAAAATCCAATTTCTCATATCTCACCACGGTGACCCCTCGTACTCACAGGTAGAATTGTCAGTGCACACACATACACATTAACATGCGCACTACAGCAAGTCACAAAGGATTAAAGCAATTTATTACAGTTTAAGAAATGAATGTGCATTGGAGACCTTGTAGAAGACCTATACAGTCCACGATAAATTTACAGAAATGTGGCATTGTAAATATACCTTAAGCAAAAGTTGAAAGGTGCAAATTAACTCCCCACTTGCACCCACTTAAGGGGGTCTTATCTTTTCATTGACTTGTACCGTTCAGTGTAAAGACAGTCTTTCTGAGGTAGACTGCTCAAATTCAAGGACAAGCATTTATTTTTTTTTAAACTTTTGTTCTTTTCAGATTTTTTTTCCACAAATGCATGACATTCAAAATGACAGAACGTAAGTACTACATGTACAATATGTAGCAATGAGGTAGAAATGGTTATAAAGTATGTTTCAATATAAAACCGATACTGGAAACTACACAGGGGGTGGAATCAAAATCTAAAGCAGTTCTGTACAAACAAACAAAAAAATGTACAAACAGATACTGAAAGATTCTGAAAAACAATTCAAGTGACTTATAGTTGGCAGCAATGGCAGACTCCATGTGCTTATCAAAAGTTCTGTCCGAGTGTTGTTCTTCAGGAAAGGCCCAACCATCACATGTTCCTGTTATTAATGAATAATTTCAATGATATTATCTACAGTACATTAAGTATATACACTGTATTTGAGTTAATGTGTACAGTTTTTTTAATACCCTATGTTGCTATCTGTCTTTTTTATGTGTAGATGCAATGAACTAATGGAAAAAAAGAAAAAAATACAAATGGAGCCTCTTTTCTCTGTGTGCAGCGATGCTGTCCTGTATTATATTGTGCTGTGTTGCACTGCGATGGCAGGTGATAAACAAAACAAGAGCAAATAAGTGATGAAATCTGCTGATTTCAATCCAGATAGCAGAATTGCTGTGGCCCGGACCCGTCCCACACCGACACTTCATCTGGCCCACATACCGCGTGGAATGATGGCACTTGGGCAGTCCACTCCTGTTTGCCAGATCTGGGCCAGAACCAAGCCATAGCAATGCCGCATGTGCCACATGTTTGCCAGAGGTGGCCCATATTTGTTTTGATATTCGGGCCATATTCACCATTTACCACACGGGCCCCTTCAGGGTCACATCCAGATCACATGTTGCCCAGAGCACCGCATCTTTGCCAAAAAAGGCCCACATTTGATTTCGCATATTTGGGCCATATTTGCTATTATACATGTGGGCCACTTCAGGCTCACATCCATTTTGTCAGGGCCAGAAGAAGACCATCAGTGCCGCATCATTGCCTGAAGTGGCCCACATCCGGATGCTGTCTGGGAAAGCTCATCTAAAACCGCCAGGCAACTGCGAGTACTTTTTAGATTCAGCGAAACATTTCCATATTCTGACACACATATCTCACCAAGCAAGACGCCGGCTCCTGACCTGAAATGTCCCTCAAATTTGTGATTACGAACATCATCAGTGACTTTTTTTTTGACACCCCTGTTAATGCTTTTCTAAACAGGCAAAATAACATCTTGGAAATAGCAATCATCACCGCAAGAATCTACGTACCAATTTACCAATATGCATGGTATTAAGTAACTATGCCTTGTGCGTTCTTGTGCTGATAGCTCACGATTCAGAATACTTCCAAAGATTTCTGAATGAGAAGGTACTTTTCCACTTTTGGTACCCCAGGCAGAAAATATTGGTGTTTACTGTTCATAAACTAGCATAAGGTATGCATGCCAAAAACAAAAACAAAAATATTTGATCATTGTGGTAGATAGATATGGTGGACACATATTTGACACACACTGATGAGCCAAAACATTACGACCACTCGCAGGTGAACCGAATAACGATCATCTCCAAACAAGGGCACATGGCAAGGTCTGGGTAGATTAGTTGGTAAGCAAACAATCAGTTCTCGTAGTCGATGTGTTGGATGCAGGAGAAATGGGCAGGAGTAAAGACCTGAGTGACTCTGACAAGGGCCACATTGTAATGGCCAGATGATTGGGTCAGAGCATCTCTGAAACAGCGAGTCTTGTTGAGTGCTCCTGGTCAGAGGTGGTGAGTGCCTATTGACAGTGGTCCGAGGAGGGACAAACCGGGACAGGATGTTGGGCACCCAAGGCTGATCGATGTGCGAGGGCAACAAACGCTATCCCATCTGGTCCAAACCAACAGAAAGTCTACTGTGGCACAAGTCACAGAAAATTTTAACGATGGTCACAGGAGCAATGTGTCACAACACAAACTGCGTCACACCCTGCTGTATATGGGACTGCATAGCCACAGACCAATCAAGAGTGCCCATGATGACCCCTGTCCACCGTCAAAAGTGCCTACAATGGGCACGAGAGCCTCAGAATTGGACCGTGGAGCAGTTGAAGGTCACTGGGTCCGATGAGTCCCAATTTCTTTTAGATTATGCGGATGGCTGTGTATGGACATGTGCGCCGTTTACCTTGGGAAGAGATGGCACCAGGATGCACTGTGGAAGAAGGCAAGCCGGTGGAGGGAGTGTGTTGCTCTGGGCAATGTTTTGCTGGGAAACCTTGGGTCCGACCATTCATGTGGACATCAATTTGACATGTGCCACCTACTTAAACATTATTGCAGGCCAGGTACACCCCTTCATGGCAGTGGTATTCCCTGATGGCAGTGGCCTCTTGCAGCAAGATAATACACACTGCACACACTGTTTGGAAATGGTTTGAGGAACATGGTGAAGAGTTCAAGTTGTTTCCCTGGCCGCCAAATTCTCCAGATCTCAATCTGATTGAGCATCTGTGGGATGTGCTGGACCAACAAGTCTGATCCACGGTGGCTCCACTTCCCAACTTACAAGACTTGAAGGATCTGCTGCTAATGTTTTGGTGCCAGATACCACAGGGCACCTTCAGGGTCTTGTAGAGTCCATGCCTCGATGGGTCGACGCTGTTTTAGCGGCACATGGTGGACCAACAGTATATTAGACAGGTTGTTGTAATGTTTTGGCTCATCAGTGTATTACCATGACTCCACAGTACCCAAGGGTACATGCTGCAAAACATGCCCAGCTATAAATGTCCCAGTTATAAATGTCCAGAGCTTCACCTGTGGGTTAAAGGATAATTAAAAATGTCAACCTCTTAAAATGCATCTTTTTTTTTTCATCATAAACTGATCAGAAGCTGTCGTTTTACTTTGGCTGTAAATGTGTAAGAATGCAAAAACTG
Organism: Lampris incognitus; assembly: GCF_029633865.1. Classification (NCBI taxonomy): domain Eukaryota; kingdom Metazoa; phylum Chordata; class Actinopteri; order Lampriformes; family Lampridae; genus Lampris; species Lampris incognitus. Next base: position 3,828,838 of record NC_079221.1, read on the forward strand.
CAAAGTGCGTTAATTAACAACACTATATGCAAAGGTGAGTTCCAGGGTATTTTGATTTTTTTTTTCTTGCCCAGACAAACATTTAAGAAGATGTAGCTCATAAACATCAACGCAAAAGCAAGATAAAACGTTAAACACCAGAACCTGGCTTACATGTCCCTGGTGGCCGAATCCCCCCGATGAAAATGTATTTTGTTAAATACTACCATGTGAGGAAAAAACAAAACAAAACTGCAGACTCCCTGGACTTGCTGTATACATTGGTTTGGCTGTCAGAAACTTGAGAGAGATTAAAAAGAAAAAAAAATGTGTTTTTGTGCCGTAATTATAACTCCCTACTTCCTTGGAATTCGCATCTGAGTTGCAAGTTAACACGGCCACCAAATGAAGCCGTTATTTAATGATGTTAAAGATGCGAGCTCTTTCTAGCACTGGGGTATTACACAATCAAAAAAAGAAAGAAACTGCTGAAAAAAAGAGGATTCGCTTTAGTTGCAAACTAACCACAGCAAAGTTTGACCCGATGACAGGCGAGCGGGTGTCCTCATCTAAAAATAATAATAATAAAATAAAATCAGCTGGCACACGGTAAACCAGTGTTGACTTGCAGGGAAAAAGGTTTTCCAATACAAATCCATCTCGGTAAGCTGTTAAGGGTTGAAGTATATGCTAAATAAATATATGCTGAATGCACGTCCACACAAAGCCAGAGCTGACTCGTGTCAAGCAGAGGCCGATAATGCAACAAACGCAAACGATAAAAGGACCTACATACACTACCGTTCAAAAGTTTGGGATCACCCAAACAATTTCGTGTTTTCCATGAAAAGTCACACTTATTCACCACCATATGTTGTGAAATGAATAGAAAATAGAGTCAAGACATTGACAAGGTTAGAAATAATGATTTGTATTTGAAATAAGATTTTTTTTACATCAAACTTTGCTTTCGTCAAAGAATCCTCCATTTGCAGCAATTACAGCATTGCAGACCTTTGGCATTCTAGCTGTTAATTTGTTGAGGTAATCTGGAGAAATTGCACCCCACGCTTCCAGAAGCAGCTCCCACAAGTTGGATTGGTTGGATGGGCACTTCTTTGAGCAGATTGAGTTTCTGGAGCATCACATTTGTGGGGTCAATTAAATGCTCAAAATGGCCAGAAAAAGAGAACTTTCATCTGAAACTCGACAGTCTATTCTTGTTCTTAGAAATGAAGGCTATTCCATGCGAGAAATTGCTAAGAAATTGAAGATTTCCTACACCGGTGTGTACTACTCCCTTCAGAGGACAGCACAAACAGGCTCTAACAGGTACTATTTAATGAAGATGCCAGTTGGGGACCTGTGAGGCGTCTGTTTCTCAAACTAGAGACTCTAATGTACTTATCTTCTTGCTCAGTTGTGCAACGTGGCCTCCCACTTCTTTTTCTACTCTGGTTAGAGCCTGTTTGTGCTGTCCTCTGAAGGGAGTAGTATACACCGGTGTAGGAAATCTTCAATTTCTTAGCAATTTCTTGCATGGAATAGCCTTCATTTCTAAGAACAAGAATAGACTGTCGAGTTTCAGATGAAAGTTCTCTTTTTCTGGCCATTTTGAGCGTTTAATTGACCCCACAAATGTGATGCTCCAGAAACTCAATCTGCTCAAAGAAGTGCCCATCCAACCAATCCAACTTGTGGGAGCTGCTTCTGGAAGCGTGGGGTGCAATTTCTCCAGATTACCTCAACAAATTAACAGCTAGAATGCCAAAGGTCTGCAATGCTGTAATTGCTGCAAATGGAGGATTCTTTGACGAAAGCAAAGTTTGATGTAAAAAAAACTTATTTCAAATACAAATCATTATTTCTAACCTTGTCAATGTCTTGACTCTATTTTCTATTCATTTCACAACATATGGTGGTGAATAAGTGTGACTTTTCATGGAAAACACAAAATTGTTTGGGTGATCCCAAACTTTTGAACGGTAGTGTAACTTCTCTAATGCTGCATGTTTGGAATTCAGCAGGCGGAGATATGCTTCGAGCTGTAACTGAATCTGAGGTGCACGTCCCTCGACTCGCTGGCATGGCTGAGGAGCCAGCCAGCTTGTGTCTGTTTCATGAAATGCATGCTGTCAGTCCACTGATGACTGAAGGGAGACATGCATGGAAAAAATAACATAAAAAAAGCAAACGTGTGTAATTTTGTCATTGAAGATGTACTGAAGACGCAGATATGATGTCGTCGTGCTCTGACATGTGTGACTTTGCTGCCGCCGTTAGGACAGGGGGACGCTTTATGTCCCGATATGGGTCTGGGTAAAGTTACGTTGCAACAAGCAACGTGACGGAGATGAGTGTGTAGACCCAAAAACATGATCATCTGCAGAGATGAAGACATCCCCAACGTAAAATCTAACAAAGACGATGTCTTTTAGCGCCCCTGCACCTTTAGACAAACACCTTCAGTGGCATCTACTTTAGTGCCCCCCCCCCTTTCTCCCCAATTGTACCCCGGCCAATCACCCCACTCTTCCGAGCCGTCCCGGTCGCTGCTCCACCCCCTCTGCTGATCCGGGGAGGGCTGCAGACTATCACGTGTCTCCTCCCATACATGTGGAGTCGCCAGCTGCTTCTTTTCACCTGACTGAGGAGTTTCACCAGGGGGACGTAGCGTGTGGGAGGATCACGCTATTCCCCCCAGTCCCCCCCCTCCTGCAACTGACCAGAGGAGGCGCTAGTGCAGCGACCAGGATATGTACCCACATCTAGCTTCCCACCCGCAGACACAGCCAATTCTGTCTGTAGGGACGCCCGACCAAGCCGGAGGTAACACGGGGATTCGAACCGGCGATCCCCGTGTTGGTAGGCAACGGAATAGACCGCCACGCCACCCGGACGCCCTGTGGCTTTCTTTTAAAATGTGTGAGCCGAGTGCTTTACGAGAGTCTGTCGCTGCTCAGGAGGAGATGATACATTCAGTAATGGTGTTGCCTCCTCGTACAGTGATCAGACTCCTTCCTGCCTGGGGAGCTGCCTGGAATAAGCTTTGATTGACTGCTGGAGATTATTACTACTGTAAAGGTCTCGAGAAGATGATTGACGCATAAAAATGTGATCAATTGTGTCAACAGACTTCAAGCAACTAATCTTCACACCGAGGCCAAAGCAAACCTTGCCCGGACCCCCTTATAATAATAATAAAGGTGGTGTAGATTTCAAACCATTTCAGAGCAGCCGTCTCTTCAGCAGAGTATTGTGAATACCACCACTGCCGGCTGTTGTGTTGTTTCCATCCGGTTGACGTGGGGACTGTGTGTGTATCTACGAGACATCACATATTGGGGGCAAGCCAAACACCGTTCTGTTGTTTTATCTTAAATTATGGCTGTAGGATTGAGTACCTAACAAATGCAAACCGTGTTGTCCTCAGGCGAAGGAGTCAGGTATTCCTACCCTGAAACTCAGCAGTATTCAACTTTAAGTATCGCGTGTGGATAAAGATACGGTTTAATGGCACTATCAAAAAGAGAAAAAAAATGAAGCAAAAACAAATTCCGGACACAAACAGATAATGTTTGATTTTCTTTTCTCAATATGTGTCCTTGTCAACTCAGTAGAATAGGCTCCGACACGGCTGCCTTCAAGAATTTGTCTTTCAGAGATAACTAACAAACTGAGGTAGAAAGGAACTTGGGCTATACCTAATCCGTAGGTTTCATTAGTGATAAAACAGCAGCAGGATGGAGCGAAATAGCTTGGGGGGGGGGGGGGGGGGACTGTCTTTCTCAACCTCAAGATGCTTGTCTTTCCCTTAACAACGTGTCTCTGCATCACCACCGGACCAAAAAACACCCGCCTTCGCACAGGAGCCGAATCAAACGGACAATACTGTTGATGTAAATGAGTGTCTTCCTCCCCGGTAGCCAAGGACAACTGAACTATGGCCATCCATCCATTATCCGAACCGCTTATCCTGCTCTCAGGATCGCGGGGATGCTGGAGCCTATCCCGGCAATCACTGGGCAGCAGGCAGCTCCGGAGACACCCTGGACAGGCCGCCAGGCCATCACAGGGCCCACACACACACACACACACACACACACATTCATACCTAGGGACAATTTAGTACGGCCGATTCACCTGACCTACATGTGTTTGGACTGTGGGAGGAAACCGGAGCACCTGGAGGAAACCCACACAGACACGGGAGAACATGCAAACTCCACACAGAGGACGACCCGGGACGACCCTCAAGGTTGGACTACCCCGTCCAGATAGCAAAGAATCTTTTGCCCAAATATGGCCCACATCTGCGGTTATCTTACAGCCCACATTTGGCCTTGAATGACGGCGTTGACTCGGGGTGAGTGTGGCTGCCTCAACTCTGCCACAGGTCCACCTTATATGGCCCACAACTGGCCCACATAGTATGTGCTGTAACCCAAGTCAAGCCTGATTCATTACATTTGGGCCATGTCTGGCCCACACAGCACTTGCCATAACCTAAATCAGGCCCGGCTTATGACATTTGGGCCACGTCTGGCCCACAGAACAGTCGCCACTGCCGTAACTGAGCCGTAAGTACCAAATGTGCCCCAGATTAGGCTCAAATGTGTCCGCTATCTGGGCGGGGCTCGAACCCAGGACCTTCTTGCTGTGAGGTGACTGCGCTAACCACTGCGCCACCATGCCTTGCCAACTGAACTATGTTACACACAGAAATTATCTCGAGATACATAACGGCACCATCTCTCCCCTGACACAACTCTTAACCCCGGTGAAATTCTTCACTACCAACAGATCAGAAAGATAATACGAAAGCCAATACACGTTTTACCCTCCAACGAGAACATTCATGGTCATGACCTCTCCATTACACACCGAGCCTTTCTGAGGTATGGTAGCCTTCCACGGTTCGGTAACGCGAATTCAAAAAGCGAGCCAAATGTAGTGTGTGTAGTGCTTAGACACAATCTTTTGAGGTACTATACATATCACAATCACTTTCCTGAGTTTTCAAAAATAGATAACATAAAAGATATTAATGGTACAAATTTTTTTTTACATTTGTGTGAAACATTACTTTTGTAACAATATTTTAACATCAATTACATAGTAATTTATTGTTTCATCTGAAGTTATGTTGCAAAAATGTTTTTTTTGGGTATCCCCCCCCCCCTTCTCCCCAATTATATCCGGCCAATTACCCCACTCTCCCGAGCCGTCCCGGTCTCTGCTCCACCCCCTCTGCTGATCCAGCGAGGGCTGCAGGCTACCACATGCCTCCTCCCATACATGTGGAGTCACCAGCCGCCGCTTTTCACCTGACAGTGAGGAGTTTCACCAGGGGGACGTAGCGCATGGGAGGATCACGCTATTCCCCCCAGTTCCCCCTCCCCCCCAACCAGAGGAGGCGTTAGAGCGGCAACCAGGACACATACCCACATCCGGCTTCCCACCCACAGATACGGCCGATTGTGTCTGTAGGGACGCCCGACCAAGCCGGTGATAACATGGGGATTTGAACCGGCGATCCCCGTCTTGGTAGGCAGTGGAATAGACCGCTATGCTACCCGGACGCCCCGCAAAAATGTTATTTGACTGTGATCTCATTGATCGTAGAGAAGCTAATGAAGGAGCCAAATTCACCATCCAGGTTTGCCAGAAAACAAACTGCGTTATTCTCGGAAAGGAAAAAAAAGGACTATCTCAACGTTCTTGTTATTATATAGGTTTTACACATATGTAGATAAGACTCATGTAAAGGAGGGTAGCGAAACAGAAATGCTTATAACTTTAGTGTTCAGATCAACAAAACCACAGCGGTTCACAGAGACCACGAAGGAGAAAAAGCTGTAGAATATTGTTCTCATGGAAAGGAGAAAGCAAGTTCCTGTCTAATTTTAAAGCTCTTTTATAGTAGCACACATAACCAAAAAAGAATAGTACAAAATAAAAGCACCACCTCAGGCACTTCAGAGCAACTAAATCTCCAAAACAGCAAAATGATATATATAGATATATATATTTATATTTATATATATATACTGTATGTACACTGACAGGGGGATTCCGTCCTCTTTGTAAATGATTTGAAAATCAAACATGACGTTAGCCACATAAAGCATCAAATTAGTATTTCTTAGCTTGTGTTGTCCAGACTCTAGCTGCTGTCTAAAACCAGCTTGTTGCTCTGGGAGATCTTTCTGGAACAATCTTTTTTCATGTCAGTGTTTGTTTGACATGATTTAGTTTCTATATCCTTCACTGTACTCCTACCATGGTTTGCGTGAGTTGTGTTAATGTTTATTTTTCATTGACTACACCCAAACATTTTATTCCATTCAGTGTACATGTCGAGTTCTTTTTGTGATATGCTGGGCTGGAATTTACAAAATATGTTGTCGAAGTCTTGGTAGGAGAGAGGTCTCATCTGACTGGGGTGGATGACTGACAAATCAGTGCCAGGGATGCCATGGAGAGGACCTACCAGGGCCTCCTGACATAGCTGGGCCACACCCAGCCCTGAAAACCCCTCCGTCCTCTGGACCAATAGTGACATCTCTTTGTCACTAAGACAGTAGTTGTGCTGTGAGAGCAATTGGCTGATTATCTGGTGCCGTGCTGTGCTGTCAGGTAAGGGGATGAGGAGGCGCTTGGTGAAGTACCTCCTCAGGGACTCAGGGATCTCCTCAGGCTTATTGGTGGAGCAGACCACCAGGACATGTTCTTCAGCAGAGGTCAGAACGCTATCAAGTTGTATGAGAAGCTCAGTCTTGAGGCGGTTCACAGGGCTCTCCTCACTGAGGTGGTCTGAAAGCAAGATGTCCACCTCACTGATGAAGACCACCGCTGGTTGACGACAACGAGCCACCAGGAAGGAGGCCTTGATGATCTTGTCACCATCCCCCAGTAACTTGGTCACCAGTGCTGAACTGTTGAGTCGCAAGAAAGCCGCCCCAAGTTGGTTGGCCATGCAGCGGCCCAGCAGAGTTCTACCAGTTCCCTGAGGTCCAAACAGAAGGAGGGTCCGAGGTAATGTGGCAAGCCCACTAAACATGTCTGGCCTTAAAATGGGCCACAGTATCTCCTCTTTGATGGCTGCTTTGGCCATATCCAGACCTGCAATGTCACTCCAGTCTATGGGAGGGCCCTGTTGAAGGATTTCCGTGGTGACCATCTCCACCAGATTGGCATCACTATTCTTCAGTTGTTCCTCTGCTGTGTGGATGGATGAGGTAGCAGCGGTAATGTCTGGCCCCGCTATAGTTTGGGAGAGGTGCTGTCTGTGCTCTTCACTTTGCTCGCTCATGATGGGGGACCCAAACTTTCCATAGGACTCACCCGATCTGAGTTCACCTACCGTGCTTTTGGTTGATACATAGGATGGAGGAGAGAGTGCTCGGCCCGATTGAATGGTAAATTTCCTTTGCTGATCAGAAGATACTGGCTGCTTTGTAGGCTTGAAAGCTAAAGATGATGCCTCAGCATTTCTGTCAAAGCCATTGCCCCTGTTTGAGTCTGAGACACTGCTGTCTGGTATTCTGTACATAGGGCTCTGTGAAGATCGCTGTTGGTTGTAGTTGAAATTACCATAACTAGAGTCCATATCTCCATGCCCAGTCATGTAGAAAGCTTTTCTTTTTAATGAGTTGGCTGTGCTGCCATTCAAAGGTGTTGGTGCAATTGGTGTATGATTATGGGACTGGTAGGTATAACCAGGCAGTGTAGATGGAGGGAGAGGTGTAGGGGCTGCAATACCAGACGGTAGATAAGCAGAGGGTGGGGGGCCTCCAGGGCTATAGCCTGGGGCAACAGCAGTCTGAGGGGGATACCCTGTTGGAGGATAATTGTAGTTTGAAAGGTTTGGAGACCCAGCGTTGTAGCTGGGTACTAAGGAAGAGGGAGGGGGTGGGGGTGGGGGTTGTAAGAGACCAGCGCTGTGTAAAGGAGAAGGGTGCGGGGAGGGGAGGCCTGGGGTGGTCTGCCCACTATAACTAGAATGCAGGTAGGAGCCGTTGTAGCTGGCAGTATATTCCTGAGAGGGGAGACCCGAGTGAAGACTGGTAGCCGTGTGGCTCCCACAGTTGCTGCTGGAATAACTTGGATCGGACAGGCTGCTGGCCACCCCTGGGGAGCTGCCTATGCTAGCTGACACATCTGTAGGGGGTAGGGCAGCTGCCATTCCAGCTTTGCTTACAGATATAACATCTGGAGCGCAGTTTATGGGGTAAATCCCCTCCTGCCAGGGCTCGCTCTCTGACTTGCGCCCATTCATGAGTCCAGTGTTGCTATCAGAGTATGAACACAGCAAGGCTCTTTCATTTGGGCCTTCAAGGATCCCAGAGTACTTCTCTGCATATTTCTTCAGCAGGTTGGAGGCGGTCAGCGCAGAGATGTCATCGTTTGCCCAAGCATACTGGTACGTGCGCTGCAAGTGACCCCGGTAGGCCTCCACTTTGTGTGCCGGCGAGCGGGTGGTGGATGAGATGTCAAAATGCTGTTCTGCCCATTGTGTATGCTCTTGGGTCCACTGCATCTTTACGCCTAGACATTCCACAAGAGAGAAAAATGTGTCAGTGTAAGCATCAAATCACTGGTTAAACTAACGGTATCCTCCACATTTTACACAAGTCAAGATAATGCACAAGAGATTTAAAATTTAGATTTACCCTGAGGGGGAAAAACAAAAACAAACACGAGGAATTCTGAAATGAGCCAAAAATGAATAAAAAAAATTAAAACATCGTCCTACAGGAAGTGAATCAAATACACCTGGCAGCGTGATATCCAACTACCTCCCACATGACAGACACCACTAGCCACACACATCACAGTCGGTGTGAGGATGTGGGATCCAACACCTGGTTAGCGCAGTATAATCTACCATATACACAGCAAAATGACACCGACGTCGCAGGTCAGTCTAGAATCCAGCTCTCATCCGAGACAGTTTCAGATCTGCTTGGAGGAGTGCAGCAAAGCAATCTCCTCGGTAGCGCTCCGTTGCTTTCATCACACGACACCCTCAGCCCGGCGTGAATTACCGCCGCATCATGTCTGCCCAACACTTCCCAGCCTTCAGAGCGAGGGAGGAAAAACACTTGTCATTTTCTGTCCCCTGCCTCTAACTTTGTAACACAATTTGCAAATACAAGTTTATACATGTGCTCGTTTTATAGCAGAACATTCATCTTGTATAAATTACTAGCTGAACGTGTGTATACCCACAACATAGAATATAGCTTGACTTACAGCTTGTATATCTATCTTATATCTTTTTCTTTTCTTCTTTTTTTTTTTGGGGATTTTCTCCCAAATTGTACTTGGCCAATTACCCCACTCTTCCGAGCCGTCCCGGTCCCTGCTCCACCCCCTCTGCTGATCCGGGGAGGACTGCAGACTACCACATGCCTCCTCCCATACATGTGGAGTCGCCATTTGCTTCTTTTCACCTGACAGTGAGGAGTTTCGCCAGGGGGATGTAGCGCATGGGAGGATCACGCTGTTCCCTCCAGTCCCCCCAGACGCCCCGACCGACCAGAGGAGGCGCTAGTGCAGTGACCAGGACACATACCCACATCCAGCTTTCTACCCGCAGACACAGCCAATTGTATCTGTAGGGATGCCCGACCAAACTGGAGGTAACACGGGGATTCAAACCAGTGATCCCCGTCTTGGTAGGCAACGGACTAGACCGCTGTGCTACCCAGATGCCCCATCTATCTTATATCTTAATTAAAAGAAGTAAAATGTTGGTAGAAATTAAGGTAATTTAGTTGCAGTTGGTACACAAACAGAATCCTACAGTACATCTTGTGCAGTAACACTGTTAGGACTAACTAACACCCTCGGAGGGGGTAGAACAGTGGAAGCATATATAAAACCTCTCCCTGCTTGCTGTCATGCTTTATGGTTTTGCCGTGTTGCCATTGCAGCGTTCCTCGTAATACTCCGGTATCTTAAATCCCAATCCCGGGATTTAGACAGTAAACAGCTAGTGTCGAGAGGCAGATTACCGATGCAGCGTTTGTCTGGGAACAGTAAGGCATGCCAGATTCCCTCCTGACTTCCTCCCAGCCACTTGCTTAGCCGCCACACCAGACACCAGGAGCTAATTAGCAGGATGATGCTGCGCTAATTGTGTTAATTTACAAGGTTTTAGTCAAAGGGAGCCATGCTATGGCTCACATGGTTGTCAGCCATCCAAGCTAATGATTAAGAAAAAAGCCCGAGGCAAAAAGCCCCTGCAGGCTGAAGCCTGGCAACAGCGCCGTGCTGTAGCAACAAGGCAGAAGGGGACAATAGGGAAATAAATGGCAGTATCATGGTGGAGTCTAAAAAAGAAAAAATAGAAACGTCTTTGAAATGGAAACATAAATATGATTGCTTAAAATGATTATGGTCTGAGAAAATATGTGGCTTGAAACCCTCGAGAATCCCGAAAGTAAGCCTCTCTGATTATTTCGCTGGCCCTCTGAGCATCCACACTCGTGGTAATATTAGTCATCCACTGTGTTCTAGGTCAGCAGTAAAACGTTTTTTTATATGTGTAGGTGTGTGCGCTGTGGAAGTGTGACATTTTAAGCGGTGAATTATTTCTGCGACAGCCCGAACAGACGTTTCAGCTCCTCGGCCTGGCTGCATTTAAAAGCTGTTTTACTAAACGTGTGATACAACACATTACGGCGGTTTTGCCGACGTAAATGTTCCCTTTTAAAAGTCACAAATCCCTGTCGGGGGGGGGGGGGGGGGGCGGTGTGGTGACTTGCATTACGCTGCGTGCAGAAAGATGAAAAATCCATGCAGAACAATTGCTCCGAAACCCAAGTATTTATTAATATTTTTGTGCGAGACCATAATCTGAACAATGACCCCTGTGAGAATGGTGTAATTGGCCCCATTTGCACAAATGCCACTTTTTGTCAATAACAAAATTGCACACGGCTTCGTGAGTGAGAATGTTCTATTAGTGTTAATCCTCTTGGAACAATGTGCCATTCTGGACAATCAAGGAAGTGCTCCTTGCAAAGTGTACTTGAGATCTGCGAGCGTCAGATGCTTCATGAAATGGAAACCATCCAAGACGAGAGGATTATCAGAGTACACCGTCCCGCTCAACACCACTCTGCTGAGCAGCTTATCACACAGACCCATCACTCTCTCTTTAACTCTAGTGTGTGTGTGTGTGTTTGTGTGTGTGTGTGTGTGTGTGTGTGTGTGTGTGTGTGTGTGTGTGTGTGTGTGTGTGTGTTAAAGTATCTACATATTTTCTATTTTACCTGCAAATAACTGCAAAATATGTAAAGTTATGAAGGCAATGTAGAATCAAATCTGTCATACTAGGATTTTTTTTTTGTTTTTTGAATTTTCCCTGTTTTTCTCCCCAACTGTATCCGGTCAATTACCCCACTCTTCCGAGCCATCCCGGTCTCTGCTCCACCCCCTCTGCTGATCCGGGGAGGGCTGCAGACTACCACATGCCTCCTCCCATACATGTGGAGTCACCAGCCGCTTCTTTTCACCTGACAGTGAAGAGTTTCACCAGGGGGACGCAGCGCGCGCGGGACGATCAGGCTGTTCCCCCCCAGGGCCCCCCCCCCCAAACAGGCGCCCCGACCGACCAGCGGAGGCGCTAGTGCAGCGCCCAGGACACACACCCACATCCGGCTTCCCACCCACAGACACGGCCAGTTGTGTCTGTAGGGATGCCCGATCAAGCCAGAGGTAACACGGGGATTCGAACCGGCGATCCCTGTGTTGGTAGGCAACAGAATAGACCGCTACGCCGCCACCTGGACGCCCCCATACGAGGATTTTTTAACTAGGTTATGTGAAGCTAGTTGAGAAGGCAACCAGTATGACAATACTACTGCCTGTGTAATGAGAAGAGGAAGGGCTGGGCAGTGACTGTGTACCTGTGGCCTCTTTGTAAGACAAATGTAAAGCATGCAGTTCAAAGAGGAACCACAGGGAGACGCTAGGCTACAGAAACTTTAAAGAACCGGATTCAGAATGGGCTTATGAAATGGATCAAAACGATATTCTAAGAGATGACACATACACATATGCTCACTTGCACCTATACACACACGCACACAAATACTCTCACTCACCCACCCACCCACCCACGAGCACGCTCACAACAGAGCTGGTCTGAAGCAAACAAATGTACATTTGTATAATCACTTTGCATGTTTGCGTGAGGTTAGAATATTGTCCTTTAGTCCGCCTGCATGCACATTTAAATACAGTGTCCACAGGTTCCTTCGTCTTTCTTTGAAACAGTATAATTATGAAACGTTCCATTAGTGCAAAGTCTTCAGATTGACCATGGCGGGGGGCGGGAGGGGGGGGGGGTTGCAGCTCAAATTCTGCAGGACAGTCTCACCAAATATCACCTTTGTGTGTTCTGCTGGACTGGATGTGATGTCCTCTCCCTCTCTCTCTCCCTGCTCTCTCTCGCTCTCTCTCTCTCTCCCTGCTCTCTCTCTCTCTCTCTCGCTCTCGCTCTCTCTCTCTCTCTCTCCCTGCTCTCTCGCTCTCTCTCTCTCTCCCTGCTCTCTCTCTCTCTCTCTCTCCCTGCTCTCTCGCTCTCTCTCTCTCTCCCTGCTCTCTCGCTCTCTCTCTCTCCCTGCTCTCTCTCTCTCTCTCTCTCCCTGCTCTCTCGCTCTCTCTCTCTCTCGCTGAAATTTTTAATGAGAAATTTGTTCTGTATCCTCACAGTATTTTTCTAAAGAATATTTGAAAACTTAAAACCCAGAATGGACGGTTAGATGGCATTGTATGATACCAGAATAATATAACCGGAGCCCTCCTTCAAAAAGAGCGTCGGATAACATGAACAGGGCGTTGCTCACAGAAGTGATTATAACACAGAATCAATACTTTTGGGCTGATGGTTAAGACTGAGGATTATGTTGGGAATTTTTGTCAATCTTAACTTTCTAAATGTTAGCTAAGCAGTACCAAGTCTGTCCTTGAAGACATGCAATGCAATTGTGGAAAAGGGAACATTTTTCAAAATGATTTGTAGTCTATTCCAATACACCTCAGAAATACTTACTGTATTATTGTATTGCATTCTATTCTATTTAACTGTTGGCTCAGAAATTAAACGTTATACAAAGCAGATCCTTCCACTTATTTTATTGTTGTATCTTGGTTGCAGCTCAAATTCTACCGGACAGTCGCTCACAGAATATGGTGTTTGTGTGTTCTGCTGGACTGCATGTTACTCAACCAAACAAACGCTGTGCTACATGTGAAGCGACATGTGAAGCTGCATGTGAAGCTGCATGTGAAGTGACATGTGAAGCTGCATGTGAAGCGACATGTGAAGCTGCATGTTAAGCTGCATGTGAAGCTGCATGTTAAGCTGCATGTGAAGCTACATGTGAAGCTACATGTGAAGTGACATGTGAAGCGACATGTGAAGCTGCATGTGAAGTCAAAACTCAAACGTAGCACAGAGGATTATGTGGCTTTACAAAAATGTGCCCTAAAACTGTGGAATTTACACCGATCACTGTGACTAAAACCCACTCTTCTTACAAAAATTACAAAAGCAATCTTTCATAATCCACATAAGCAACACTGAATTAATGGGACAAACGTGGATATCGACGGGAGGATAAAACCCTTCTGAACGGCCTGTTCTGACTCCCAGCTTGTTAGAGAAAAGAGGCCCGGTGGAAGCCAAGTGCTTGTGACAAGTGATGCTCCTTCGAGGTGTTTAATTTCTGCTTCAGTGATCATCATCGATGAAACGGAGACGCTGACCTTTTTGGGAACTATTAATCTTGGTAGCCTAGGCCGTTTTTAAGCAAACAGAACTGGGCCTCCACTCTGTTCATCCAATTTCCCAGTGCGTAAATTGGACCGCCGCTCGCACAATTCTCTATTCATTACTGTGCTGCTGAAAGGAAGCACAGAGGTGGCAGAGCGGTTTTCTTTTCCTTTTTTGTGTGCGTGTGATTGTGTGTGTGTGTGTGTGTGTGTATATGTGAGTCTGTGTGTGTGCTATAGAGAGGGACAGAGAGCCAGAGAGAGAGAGAGACACACACACACATACACAGACAGAGAGAGAGAGAGAGAGAGCGAAATGCCTTCCAGAAGGATTCCCAAGCATAAAGAACTAGACTTTTCTTCTTTTTGGCTTGGGGGAGGGGAGGGCAGCAGGGCTGGGGGAGGGGGGGGAGTAGCTGTCGTAATTGAAACGTGGCCTAATCAGACTCATTACCATTTTCACCAATTTGCACCACCAAAGATGCTTATTAGGTAACTGTGTTTAATATGCCACTCTTTAGAAAACTAACTGTAATGAGATCTTTCAAGTCAGACTCGAGCGTGATTACGCGCTGGAAGTGTTGTGCAGCGCTGGAGCAGACGGGTACATTTAGCCGGGTACAATATCATAATTAAGCTGCACAAACTCTGCACTTCACAGCACACAATAGCCCCAGCTGAGGCAGTAGACATGCTGAAAAATATTTATAATTACTGATCATTACAGCCCTGGGATTTTTATCTAGGGATGTAAACATAATTATCAGAGCTTTTGCTTTTTATTCTGCACGCACAGACCGCTCTATATGACAAGCATGCAAATACTGCAGACAGACAGTAATTACATTTATAAATAAAAACAACCTCATATTCATATTCAAATTAACTGGGGATATTCTAAGTGGGGGTGGGGCTAAGCATTCAAATACAATGGGAAATGGTAATCGGCATGGCGACAGACCCCCATTTATCTCACATATGAAGTTGAGACCGTTTCAGCTCGATTTAGACAGACATGTAGCAGTAATTTCAGTGACTTTAGATGGCTGGGCACCATTTAACCCCTCATTTGGTAAAGATATGCCTTCCTCCGTTACTGTCTTTTTCAGGGCTACGGCCGACACATTTCACAGCCTGACCACCCACAGCGGCAGATTTACTACACATGTGCAAGCAGAGTAAAAGCCCACCGATCAAAGTCCATCCCACCCTTCCTAGCGTAAAAGGTGGAAAATGAGAGTGCAAATGTGAACTTATCTCGACTGTATTCAGCCTGTCAGCGAAGCAGCCGCTGTTGTGCGACAGGGTCCGTCTTTGTACTCACAATATTATTCACCAATGTATTCTCAGGGAAGAACGTGTATCAAGCACACTCTGCAGTGACAGGCCTGCAGTCATTCCAGTCTGGTAAGTATACTGTAGCCCTCACGTTTAAAACCAGCTCCTTCTTCCTCGAAGCAACGTGCCAGTTTTTGATGAAGCCTTTTTCTACATTTTCCTATAGCCCAACATTTCCAGAGGGAACCGAGATAAAAATAAGCCACCTGTCTCTGGCACTGGCATTTTCTGAGACATATCTAAGTTTTACTTGACTGTCCACCAAATACCACTCTTACGATCAGTAAATACACTTTACGTCTGACTATTATGCGGCAGAAAAACCGGGGACTTTTCAGCACACTGCTTTAGGCAAGTCATGTTGTCATTCGACTGAGTCACTTAACATACACGACAGCCATGTCTTTTTCTCAAAGTTGAATTTGGATATGACATTTTTATCTCCTCCAGGCCTGGAGGAGATTATGCATTTGGATGGGCGCGTCCGCAGCTAATCTCGCATACTGCTGGACCTATCAGCCTAAAAACATTGTGCGGTTATGACTGTATGGTCAAGAACCCAACATGGCTGCAGTGATTCAAAACCTTTGAAAAACGTTTGTTCTGGCTACCGCCACTCCCTCTCTTCATTCACTCTCTAGCTCGCTCGACCAACGCTGCTCTCTGTTGTTGCCCAAGTGAGTGAGTTGGCACGGTTGACTTAGATTGGGCAGCGGCAGTGTATGAGTCTTGAAAGGAAACGAGAAGTCGATTGTATTTCACAAAACATTCGCTGCTGGTCTCAGAAGAGAACTGGAGGAACACAGGATGAACAAAAAAAAACCCTCCGTCTTTATTTTCATAATATAATAATGCTGGGTAAACCGCTTACACTCGCGCCACTCGCCTCTACAGTTGACTCAGATCAGGCAGCGACATGATCAGAAATTATTAAAATAATTTTGATAATCAAAAAATGCAAACGTTTTAAAGGAACATCTTTCTCTAGGGTCTTCTTCTTCTTGGTGTTTATTGGCGGTTGGCAAACAATGAATTGGTGCATTACCGCCACCAGTTGGTATGGAGTGTGGCTCAGACTTATTATTTATGCTACCCCCCCAACAAAAAGAAAAAAACCCTCAACTCTTCTTAATTAAATTTGTTACTCTAAGAAAATGAAACAAGATTTTATAACATTCAGTTGAATTCTTCTGTAGGATATCTACTAAATCAAATTGTACTTTTTTTTTTCTGAGGTTTTGAGTTCCTCTAGGTTTCAGTCAAAACAGGAAGTATTGCATATTCTTGATGAGAGCTGTGAGTCGTGCATGCATGAGCATGAACAGTTTACCCAGCTTTATTAAATTCATGCAAGGGTCCGCCTAGGAGGCTACACATCCACAGACTGACAGGCAAAACGTTTTTATTAGGTAGATTTTTTTAGCTTGAGCGCTGCATATTAACAACTTTTTTTCTTTCATATTTCCCATTCGGTGGACTTAGGTACCTCTCCACTGCTAATCTCGCACACTGTGTCTGTTAGCCAAATAATGTTTGTGCCCAGATAGCATCCGGATGTGGGCCACTTCAGGCAATGATGCGGCACTGATGGCCTTCTGGCCCTGACAAAATGGATGTAAGCCTGAGGTGGCCCACATGTATAATAGCAAATATGGCCCAAATATGCCAAATCAAATGTGGGCCTTTTTTGGCAAAGACACGGTGCTCTCAGCAACATGTGATCTGGATGTGACCCTGAAGTGGCCCGTGTGGTAAATGGTGAATATGGCCCAAATATCACAAAACAAATATGGGCCACCTTTGGCAAACATGTGGCACATGTGGCACTGCTATGGCTTGGTTCTGGCCCAGATCTGGAAAACGGGAGCCGACTGCCCAAGTGCCATCATTCCACGCGGTATGTGGGCCGGATGAAAGTGTCGGTGTGGGACGGGTCCGGGCCACAGCAATTTTGCTATCTGGGTGCACGGTTATGACTGTATGATCAAGGACCTCTCGTGGTTGTGGTGATTCAAAACATTTGAAAAACTTGTTTTATACTGCGATTGAGTGCTAACTCCTCAGCTGGTTTGTCGCCTAAGCCCGAGCACCAGAGAAGGGGAGTTACGCCTGGCAGAGACCTGCACTGCACTCTTCTAGTCTTGGTCTTGAATTTGCGATGACAACCATTATCTGAATAAAGGTTTTTGTAATTCAGAATTTGATTTCGAAACATTATGCACCAACAGTGTTGAAAAAATGCTTGAGAGCAGGGCAGGTGAAAAAACGTATTTCCAAGATACAATAAAATAAGTCGAAGGATCCGCTTTGTATAAAATTCAATTTCTGAACAGTCAAATAGAATTGAATGCAATACAATAATACAGTAAGTATTTCTGAGGCGCATTGGAATAGACCACAAATCATTTTGAATGGATTTTTAAAAATGTCCCCTTTTCCACAATTGCATTGCATGTCTTCAAGGACAGACTTGGTACTGCTTAGCTAACATTTAGAAAGTTAAGGTTGACAAAAAAGGCAAAAATTCCCAACATAATCCTCAATCTTAACCATCAGCCCAAAAGTGTTGATTCTGTGTTATAATCACTTCTGTGAGCAACGCCCTGTTCATGTTATCTGATGCTCTTTTTGAAGGAGGGCTCCGGTTATATTATTCTGGTATCGTACAATGCCATCTAACCGTCCATTCTGGGTTTTAAGTTTTCAAATATTCTTTAGAAAAATACTGTGAGGATACAGAACAAATTTCTCATTAAACTTCTCAGAGAGAGAGAGAGAGCGAGAGAGAGCGAGCGAGAGCATCACATGTCAGAGATCTGTTCCATCACAGTATCTTCTAAAGAATGGTGATTAAACTGAAACAGTCCCACACATTTTCATTTCAGGGCTGTTATTTAAAAAAAAAATTAGAATATCACTGTACTTATCTAATGCATTTCATCCTACTCAGTTCAATTATCTCATGGTACACTCTTGCAGTGGACCGGACACTCACCATCGCTTTACAATGGCAGCAATTTTTAAAGCCAGGGTAAGTGAATGCATATCGTGACTGAAAGCTTAATGTGTATGCATAGTGATATGTCCACTGTGTCTATTATATATATATATATATATATATATATATATATATATATATATATGTGTGTGTGTGTGTGTGTGTGTGTGTGTGTGTGTGTGTGTGTGTCCTACACTCCTGAGGTGCAAAAACTATGAGGCCAGCCCTGCATCACGTGATTTGTGGCAGTATTGGTACGGTAGCAATATGATGCACCAATGTCACCCAATTTCCCCGTACCTCTTGCATATTTAGCAAAACACAAGGTTTTGTTTCTGATTCTGACTTTTACTTCCTGAATACTAGTGGTCTGTCGGTGCTATGAAACATTTACTTTGATTTCACGAAAGCCACAACTGCTTCAGCCCTGAAGAACATACATGAACCCTCATGCTCACAACGAGCTTCTGTAGACGATAACTCTCGTCCTAACTGGCCTGCAGCTACAGTGAATAGTTAGATGACTTGTGTTATGCATTCGTCTTTTGTGTCGCTCACTTAAAAGTTAACAGATATGATGAACGTTTGGTTTGACACGTGTAAATATTAGAATATAAACTCCTCCTGGTCGTGCATCAGCCCTATTTGGGGTAATGCTAATTTTAAACCGGGGGAATGTGACTCGAGATCTGGGTTATGGGCTGAAAAAGGGTTACAGAAAGTGCAAGATAGGTACAGTGAAGATACAGTACTTACGTCCTTTGCAGAAATATCAACTAAATATGACATTCCAAAGAATCCCTTTCTCAAATATCTTCAAGTGAGGAGGTTTACATCCTCATCTCAAAACCATTCATTAAATACACCAGCCATTTCCTCATTACAGGCAGCAATTATAGGACATTACTATGATAAATTCATCTGTGTGGCTTGTTTGTTTGTCCAAAGTAACGGGGAGTGCAGGAGAGAGGTGGAGAAGAGAGTGCAGGCAGGGTGGAGTGGGTGGAGAAGAGTGTCAGGAGTGATTTGTGACAGAAGGGTACCAGCAAGAGTTAAAGGGAAGGTTTACAAGATGGTTGTGAGACCAGCGATGTTATATGGTTTGGAGACAGTGTCACTGATGAAAAGACAGGAGGTGGAGCTGGAGGTGGCAGAGATGAAGATGATAAGATTTTCATTGGGAGTGATGAAGAAGGACAGGATTAGGAACGAGTATATTAGAGGGACCGCTCAGGTTGGACGGTTTGGAGACAAAGAAAGAGACAAGATGGAGATGGTTTAGACATGTGTGGAGGAGAGATGCTGGGTATACTGGGAGAAGGATGCTGAATATGGAGCTGCCAGGGAAGGATGATCTGCTGTAGCGACCCCTAACGGGAGCAGCTGAAAGTAGTAGTAGTAGTAGTAGTTGTAGTAGTTGTAGTATGGCTTGTTTGAATCTGGGTCTGATGAATCCTCAGAATCAAAACAGATCATGGAAGAAGTAGATGATGAAATCTCTTTAGAAGACTGGAGTAAGACATGTAGGAAGGCTCAGAGGCACACACTCAACAGTAGCTTGAAACCTTATACGGTATAAATATAAACTTACGCAGTATAAATATAAACTTACGCAGTATAAATATAAACTTACACAGTATAAATATTAACTTACACAGTATAAATATAAACTTACACAGTGTAAATGGCTGATGTGTACATGCATAACTCCTGTGAAACTGCACGTGTTTATTGACAACATTCCTGATAGCTGCATCAAGTGCAGTGAGGCAGGAGGCACACGACACCACTGCATACGGGAATGTGTGAAAGTGAAATCCTTTCAGCAAGTTATTGTTAACATCATTGAGCAAATTTTATCAAAGAACTGACCACTGTATCCTAAGCTTTGTATTCTGGGTCTATATCCTGTCCGCCATCACTTACACAGCAGTTTAAAGTCATACACGTGTATGTGTGTGTGTGTGTGTGTGTGTATGTGTGTGTGTGTGTGTACTACAAGCTAAACCTGTAACTGTTCTTGATTGGAAAAATGTGAATGGGCCAAGAATGGGAATGTGGATTAGAGAAATGGCTTCAGTCGTGTCAGTGGAAAAGATAAACAACATGTTTTGGTGATATCTGGAGGCTTTTCTGTTCCTCTTAAGCCATAATGTTAATGTTGGTAACTAGCGCCGAGGGACTCGTACCATCAGGCACTTGTCCATTGATCTAAGAAACACACTTTATTTATTTATTGATCTATTCACTTTTTATTTAAAATTATCGTTTTATATATTTTTTTTTCTTTCGCGTTGACAGGCATGAGTTATGGGAGGGAGAACAGGGGGGAATGTTTGCTGTGTTTTATATAATTGTTATTCATTGTGTAATCTGATGTGATTTGCAAACCATAAAGAAATAAAAAGTAAATTGACGAACTATAAGATAAAGAAAATCGATTTCTATTTCAACATTCTAGAAATCAGAATAATAGTAATCTAGTGAATTATATTCTTACAACCTTAACGGTTAGATTATTATTTGTGTGTGTGTGCGTGCATGTGTGTGTGTGTGTGTGTGCATGGGGGGGGGGGTTCATGCCCATATCAAAGTGAGTGCTGATATCAGAATAAAACTCCATCAGTCTGCTGGCATGGACTCAAGCCCACAGAGCAGATGATGATTTGAATAATTCATCTGCGATGTAATGAGAAGATGTAAATGTTCACACTCGACTGAATCGTTTTGTAAATCCTACAGTTAACTTTGCAAATGCGTGCTTTGGACTCTTCGGGGGTGTTTAATGAGTCAGCCTTCAGAGAAATTAGTATACTAAAACGTATGAGTGTGCACAGTTTGATGGTATGTTTGCATGTTAAATGTTTGCCATGTCCAACTGGTGGTAAGAGAGCGATATGATCCTCTTTACTTTCCTCTCGTCAGTGTTTTGGGTACTGCTGTGTTAGAAATCATCTGGGCAGGGCGTCCGGGTGGCATGGCGGTCTATTCCGTTGCCTACCAACACACGGATCTCCGGTTCGAATCCCCGTGTTACCTCCGGCTTGGTCGGGCGTCCCTACAGACAAAATTGGCCGTGTCTGCGGCTGGGAAGTGGGATGTGGGTATGTGTCCTGCTCGCTGCACTAGCGCCTCCTCTGGTCAATTAGGGTGCCTTTTCAAGGTTGGAGGGGGGACTGGGGGGAATAGCGTGATCCTCCCACACGCTACGTCCACCCGGTGAAACTCCTCACTGTTTGGTGAAAAGACGCGGCTGGTGACTCCACATGTATGGGAGGAGGCATGTGGTAGTCTGCAGCCCTCCCCGGATCAGCAGAGGGGGTGGAGCAGAGACCGGGACGGCTCGGAAGAGTGGGGTAATTGGCCGGATACAATTGGGGAGAAAAAAAAAAGGGGGGGGGGGGATCCACCAAAAAAAAAAAAGCCAGAAAAACTGAGACAGTGCCAGCTGCAGCCTGGAGAACGAGGCGGGGCTACACCCAAACCCTAAACCCTAAACCCTAAACCTAACCCTAATACCATCATGTGTAGCCTTGCCCCATTCTTCAGGCTGCAGCTGGGTGTACTTGGGAAACTAGGGGGAAAAAATATTTTGTTTCTACAATTTTTGGTGAAGAAGAAGAAGAACAGAGCATTAGCAGTGTACTGTTTACTTGGAACTAAAGGTGTTGAACTTGATCAACAGAATGCGTTATCCACATTCTTTCAAATGATTACTTCTTTTTCTTCACTTTACCTTGTTCTGATGTGGAGTTGAAACTGAGACTCGAGTGTAAATAGTTCATTCTGCTTCGTTCCAGCTGGTCTTTACTTCATGCTGCACGTGAAGTCCAGCTGACTGAGCATCGTCTTTATCTGTCACATCTGTTTTGCTTCTGTCTGGTTACTGGGAGCCTCTCGTAAAGCACATCTCCAACAATACTCTGTTTTAAATAATGGATGTGTAACTTTGGGGACGGGGGGGGGATAAAAAAATCATCTGGGCTCCTCTGAGGGTGCGCTTCATATGGGCAGAAACCTGAATTGCAGCACCATGACAACACACTGAGCTGCCATTTATAAACACACTCGCTGGAGCTTGTCGGCTGCAGGACACGCGGCTCAACATGGTTGGGGTGTGCAAACTGTGCAAAGAACAAATACGCACGGAGAAATTATATCAATTAAATTTTTATTTCACTCCACTAGTTTTCTCCTTAGAGAAGGGAGGGTCTTGACTTTTGGAGTTCTGTGAAGGGTGGTGTTTTTTGTCTTGTTGCACATGTGAAACATGCATAAGCTAGATGGCTTTTTGACTGAATTTAATGGTGAATTTCACTTCATTGGCTCAGGGGGCGCTAGGGGAGGACAAATGTCTTATGGTTCTCATTTTCCCCGTAATACAGTAAATCATGAGGTTGAGAGTTCTTCTGAGCTGTCATCGTTCTGTCTCAGTGAAGCTCATTAAACCATGACTCTCGAGGCCAGGAGGCCCCAAAGGCAACATCTTCTATTACTGCCCTAAGTACAGCCAAATCCACACACATGCTAAAATAACAGCCCTCAGCGCAACAGCAAAACTTGTCCACTGAATGAAACTGAGACAATTACGGCAGACTGGCTTCACGGAGGTCCGCACGGCGTGATGCTGATTAATACTCAAATGGCTTGTTAGTTAAAAGTAGGCAGTCATTGAACTCTGCTCAACTACTTGGTGAAACTTGTTTAAACATAGAGGACATGTACAGCTGAACAGAGGCGGTGGTTCTGCAAGCCTCCATGAACCCTTTCTGAGGATGGCTACCCTTCCTCTCAGGGGATCACTTACACACTTCAAAAGAGGAGAGAAGAAGACTGTGACCTTGCTACAAGAAGCCTCATTGACCAAAACCCACTCTCTCACCAACACAGCCATCCCCCAAAGTCATATTCCTCCAAGCATGGATCAGATGAAGAGCGCCATGAAATGGTAGAAGAAGAAAAAAGATGAAGAGAACATTTTGGTTGGATTCTGGGCTTTTTATCACATTTACCACTTATCTGATTTTTACCGTGAGGGAGCAGTTTAATGGCACCGGGAGGCTGTCGTCCTGATTTACAAACCAACAGGCCGAGCCCCGTTGGAAATTAACAGATTACCTTGTTCACTGATGCAATTCACAAGCGTGATTAATTTACACGTTCGACCATTTACCACCGTCTGTTAGCCGGGGAGGAGATCCTCTCGTACTGATAATCTTAATCTCAATAAATTCTTAGTGTTGGCACGTGAAACCGGTTTTGAAAGATGGCATTATCTTTTCGGTGGACAGGGGTCTGGCTTCACGACAGAAGGTTTAAATTCAGCCCTTCACAGAAACACCGCTCCCCTGCTCCGAATGTCCGGGACAGCTCGAGGCCGCCAGGTAACTTGTCAGTTGCTGTTCACCAACATCCACAGCAAAACCGTCAAAAACTCACTCCAGCACCAGCAAATATATATCTTACATAACGACTGTGCGCTGTATACACCGGGTATCAAGCCTACAGATTTTGACACAGTTTGATTAAAAATAAACAAATAAAACAAAAGCAGCAGTTAGGATGTCATGTGCAGAATACAAATGGTTCTCTACTGTGACTCAAATTTCCCTTCGGTGCCAAGCTGGACTGTGTTATTTCCTCAGCCTAAGTGCTCTGCAAATACAAACATACTTGAAGACTAAAGCGCGTCTCTGGTATGTCGCCCCCCCCCCCCCCGCCACGATGCACGCCATCCCCGTAAAGACGCTGTGGTAAAACAATACCGCTATCTCATTTTTCACCCACCCCGGCAACAATCACCCGATATCCCAACAGTCCTCAGGAGGTAATTGAAGGAAAGTAACATCCGGGGCATCTGAGTAGCGTAGTGATCTATTCCGTCGCCTACCAACACGGGGATCGCCAGTTCGAATCCCCATGTTACCTCCGGCTTGGTCACCCAGATAGCATCCGGATGTGGGCCACTTCAGGCAGTGATGTGGCACTGATGGTCTTCTTCTGGTCCTGACAACATGGATGTGAGCCTGAAGTGGCCCACATGTATAATAGCAAATATGGCCCAAATATGCCAAATCACATGTGGGCCTTTTTTGGCAAAGATGCGGTGCTCTGGGCAACATGTGATCTGGATGTGGCCCTGAAGTAGCCCGTGTGGTAAATGGTGAATATGGCCCAAATATCACAAAACAAATATGGACCACCTTTGGCAAATATGTGGCACATGCGGCATTGCTATGGCCTGGTTCTGGCCCAGATCTGGCAAACAGGAGTGGACCGCCCAAGTGCCATCATTCCACGCGGTATGTGGGCCAGAGGAAGTGTCGTGTGTGGGACGGGTCCGGGCCACAGCAATTTTGCTATCTGGGCAGGCGTCCCTACAGGCACAGTTGACCGTGTCTGCAGGCGGGGAGCTAGATGTGGGTCTGTGTCCTGGTTGCTGCACTAGTGCCTCTTCTGGCATGATCCTCCCACGCACTACGTCCCCCTGGTGAAACCCCTCACTGTCAGGTGAAAAGAAGCGGCTGGTGACTCCACATGTATGGAGGAGGCATGTGGTAGTCTGCAGCCCTCCCTGGATCGGCAGAGGGGGGGGGGCAGAGACCGGGATGGCTCAGAAGAGTGGGGTATTTGGCCGGGTACAACCGGGGAAGAAATGGAGGGGGGGGGGTCAAAAAAGAAAAGAAAAGTAACATCCATGCATATTTCTCAAAATTCCTTCCAATTTTGCTCAGTTCATCTGAAACTATATCACAACCCGTTGTCTACAGACACCAGGAAGAAGGTGCAACTTATCAAACTGCGAGGCTTATTGTCTCACAGAAGTTGATGCAAATGTAGTGAAGCTTGAAAGTGAAATTAGCTTCGCTTGTATGGTGAAAGCACATGTCATCTATCCATTGTTCAATTGATTGCTGCCTAATTAGTCCAGTAATTAAAAAGTTTCTACTGAACACTAATTTAAAAAAAAAAGATTTAACAGACCACAAAGAGGAACTTTGCCAGCAGCCACCACAAGTTTCCCCTGACACATGCTCGGGCACACCACGCTGCTGTGAACAAAGAGGAACTTTGCCAGCAGCCACCACAAGTTTCCCCTGACACATACTTGGGCACACCACACTGCTGTGACTATGGACTGGAGGAAGGTCACTCCTCCGGCACAGGCCACGCAGAAGGTGAAACGAGAAAACAGGCAATCTCAGGTCAGTATGAAATAGAAATCTCTCAGCTATACTGTCATAAAGTTACTGAAGTAAAGTATTGAAACCATAAAGGGGAACTTTCGGGAAAGTAAAAGGCTGTCTGGGAGATTGGCTCACCTACTGGCAAAGCAATGGCTTGTAGCCTAAGTGCTCAGGTGGTGCAGTCAGAGCTGTGCGCAACACAAAGAAATGCACCCCTACTGGCGCGTTGCAGGTCCACTGGGTCCACTAAACGGACAGGGGAAATGGGCTCTGCTACTAATATGTTACCGGTCTCTCTGTTTTGGTTTTTTTCAAGGTACTTCCAGCCGAGGATAGGATCTCGCCAGACAAAAAGTAATTGTAACTCACCATTTTCTCTGTGCAAAATAAATATTTATTACAAGCAACAGTCCACTAAAATGCATGTTTCGGGCTTTTGGGCTCAGTGTGCACACGCTGAGGAAGGAATAGCTCGAAGCGTTCATGTGTTTTCAGTGGACTGTTTCTTGTAATAAATATTTATTTTGCACAAAGAAAATGGTCAGTGTTTGTCTGCTATTACTGTTTGTCCAAATAAAATAAAAGAATAAAAAAAGGGGGCACTGCACACTCAGAGCTACGATGCATACCTACATTTATCATACAAGAACCAACGTTTGCTGCCTTCATCTGGGATGTGTGTGCCAGTTCCCAGCTTCCCTGTTACAAACAGACAACCCACTGCACAGTTGATACTAATTGGATTAATTATCTGTTAGGTCACCTGTGTTGACAGGCACAGGCTGATCATAGGTCAGCAAAAGAGACCACAGTTTGAATATATATATACTTCAATATTTCAGTACTTCAGTAGTAATGTAATGATGCAACATTACACCAGTTACATTCTTCACGTTGAACCCAGGATATCCGTTTACAAAACACATGAGCTCAAAGTCCACAATGAGAACGAGAGGAGAGAGACCCAGGCTGCCTCTCATCTCCATAGCTATATTATCAAAATCCCATCAGCTTTTTTGCTTTTCCCCCCTTTTTCTCCCGAGTTGTACTTGTCCAATCACCCCACTCTTCCGAGCCGTCCCGGTCACTGCGCCACCCCCTCTGCCGATCCGGGGAGGGCTGCTGACTACCACATGCCTCCTCCCATACATGTGGAGTCGCCAGCCGCTTCTTTTCACCTGACAGTGAGGAGTTTCACCAGGGGGACGTAGCGCGTGGGAGGATCACGTTATCCCCCCCGCCCGACCCCGACCCCGACCAGAGGAGGCGCTACTGCAGGGACCAGCACACATACCCACATCCGGCTTCCCACCCACAGACACCGCCAATTGTGTCCGTAGGAACGCCCCACCAAGCCGGAGGTAATACAGGGATTCAAACCGGCGATCCCGTGTTGGTAGGCAATGGGATACACCGCCACGCCACCTGGATGCCCCTCCATCAACTTTTTTGATTTCTATTCTAGCAGAAGAGATGGGATGGTTAAGCATCTCCAAAGTGAGCAGCAACTGCACATGTCCTATTCTTACACCTCAGGGCACCACGGTGCTGCGCTACGCAGAGTCTCAGTCCTGTTCAGTCTCACCAGCGCAACTTCTGCCACCAGAGCATGTCAGTAGACGTACACCACCTCTAGAAACACAGGATGTAACACCCTGTGCAGAGATGTGTTTCCCAGCGTGAGGGTGTTTAAATGTCTGCCTTTAATTGTGCCGTTACACACAGCACAGCAGTTACATGTGTAGTTATCGTCCGGACAGGGCAAGTTTCCTTTGGGGAGACACAGTTGTGTGTGTGTGTGGGGGGATTGGGCTGTGTGTGTGTGTGGAGGGGGGGTCATATCAGAATAAACTAAAAGTCCCTTAAAATTCTGGCCCTGATAAAACACCATCTTCACAGGTTTCCTAGTGTACATCATGTTACCATCATCAGGAAACGTGCACAAATCTAGAACATTGATCAGATGTCTGACCAATTAGAACGTGGTTTGGTAAAAGCATTATCAAGACCATTAAGCGCCACAGAACAACAAAAAGATGTCCAAAACCCGTTTCCTCTTTCAATTACTCCTCAACAGCCTGCTACTAACAGGAAAGTCGGGTACTGTCAAACTGATGAATGGTTGGTTCCTGTATTATGATAAATACCGGCACTGGAGCGTTGAGTGTGCAGCACCACACATTAATTAGATTACAGATTATAGTCTGGAATTAGATTACAGTATTCCCATTTAGGAGGAAAGTGCACTTTTTTGAGGAATTTGAATATATATATATATATATATATATATATATATATATATATATATATAGCATCTCATTAGCCTATATATAGCATCTATATATATATGCTGATGAGTGTGACGCACAAAACAAGTTTGTACTGAAATGCATATATATATATATATATATATATATATAAAAAACTTTGTTAAAAGGAACACTCAACGGTAGGGAAAGTGCTCAACAAATAAGGAGCAAAATAATCCAGTGAGTCAAGTAAATTCTTTACGAGACAGTACAAGCCTGTTTCATGCCATGAGCGATCATCAGCTGTCAAGATTTTTATCTAAATATGCGTGGTTCCTAATGTGATAATGTGCTTGCTAGATCATGAGACCCATGTGAAATACGCATTCAGCTGTCATCACTGTATTTGTTTTGATTAAGACAGAAAAGATAACTTCAAGTTTATTCAGTTATGTAAAACCACACTGTGAAAACCCAACCACCTGTTGACTGATCTGCAGAAGAAGAAGTGCAAACCTGCAGCGCTCGAGTTTCGCAACAACAAGCAAAATTTGTGATGAGTTGCCGGCGCTTGTATAATGAACTTTAACTAAACCTAAGAGTCTCGACTTCTGACAGCAGTTGTCTCAACAAAATCTAAAAAGATTTATATATATTCATATTTTGCTGATTGTAATCTCCAAAATATTCCCTGTGTTGTCCCTATGTTGTGACGGTTTAGTTGATATTTGCAGCCTTTTTAACCGCTCTGGCGGTCTGATTTGCAAGTCCAGTAAGTCCTGGCTGAAGCGCTCAGACGGAGAGCTGCTAATGTTCAGTGAAGGCAGCGCTGAACCGCTGTGAACATGGGGAGGGAGCAGCAGCCAGTCTACAAAGAACTCCGTTATTTGAAGAAAATGAGACAAGAAGGGCCACGGAGCATTTCTCAACACGTTGCATAATAATAGAGGGAAAAAAAGTTAATCTCTGGACCAAATCAATGGAAAAAAAATAAAATAAATGAAAACATTAACTCACATTGCCCAAGATCTATGAAAACATCTCTGCATTATCTTTGTTGAGCTAAACTCTGATAAGTACACTAAGTGATGTGAATTTATGAGCATGTGGATGAAGTGAACTCTTCACCTCTATTTTTTGGCTCCAAAAGTTAAGCAAAAAAAAAGAGAGAAGGGATTACTAAATTATACACAAGACAAAAATAATCCTGATCACATTACATGAGGCAGACCTTGGAATGCACTTCTTCATGCAGTTAAAAGTCATGGTTGCTCTGTATTGTGCTGCATTTGCATGTTCAGGGTTCAACCAATTAAAAGCTAATTAATTCGAGACAATTCCATTAAGAAACAAATCCCACTCATCAATATACACAACCTAGGGTCACTCATTGCTCAAATTTGAATTGGCTCTTTGCATCACATAGCACTATCGGAGCTGACAATAAACATCTTGGCACGGACATATTCAGTGGTGCAGGAACTCATCAGCGCTGATAGATTTTATTTCCCTGGGTAGCCAGAGAAATCAAAAAGCATTGCTTAGTCATATTGTGCGGTCTCAAACAGACACCGTTAAGGAAAAGGACGAGCCGTTGCTTATACTGTCACACATGCCCATAAGCAATGATATGCATTATTCTGCACTCGTTCTGCAACAGTAATGATCAAATGCGGATAAAGCTGTTCATGCAAATAACACTGCTGTGCCGTTTAATTAACACCAGAGGTTTGAACAGCTCTCCGTCCCACTCTGCTACGGTCATTCACGTTGCAACAGATGTCCCCCTCATTACTGCCGCTTTAGCATCGTAGCATCAGAGCTGGGAAGAGAATAACTGAACGGCTCTCTGTCCCAATGTCAAGTCATCGAAGAGAAGAACAGCACCGTGTTTGTATCAGTCTGGCTCGCTTTGGAATTTTACAGCCGCGTTTGCTGACTGGTCATAATGATAAACACATTTCTTTGCTACTTTGAAAAAGTTACAGTGTGCGGGGGCGTCTGGATAGCGTGGCGGTTTATTCCGTTGCCTACCAACACAGGGATCGCCGGTTCGAATCCCTGTGTTGCTGCCAGCTTGGTCAGGCGTCCCTACAGACACAATTGGCCGTGTCTGCGGGTGGGAAGCCGGATGTGGATATGTGTCCTGGTCGCTGTACTAGCGCCTCCTCTGGTCGGTTGGTTGTTCGGGGGGGGAGCTGAGGGGAATAGCGTGATCCTCCCACACGCTACGTCCCCCTGGCGAAACTCCTCACTGTCAGGAGAAAAGAAATGGCTGGCGACTCCACATGTATGGGAGGAGGCATGTGGTAGTCTGCAGCCCTCCCCGGAACGGCAGAGGGGGGTGGAGCAGTGACCGGGATGGCTCGGAAGAGTGGGGTAATTGGCCAGGAACAATTGGGGAGAAAAAGGGAGAGAAAAAAAGTTACAGTGTGCATCCCTTATTTTGGTAAAACAGTCAGTAAGGTTACTGGTGTTTGCCAGTCAAACCAAGGCATGTGGCCAGTAGCCTTCCTTGGTTTCGCTGGTCACTCCTTGGAGGGCAGCTCGAGTTGATTGAAAAAGCAGAAGAACCGGGGAGCCATCTGACCTCATTGCAATCAAATTGCTTAATTCGCCCATGACAGTGTTGGATTGACTGAACAGGCTTGACTCAAACATTAGCACTGGGAACAGGACGTGGAACACAGCTCAGATCGCTGAGCGGTGTTCTAACAGCACAGTTCTAACAGTCTAACACAGTTCTAACAACACAGTTCTAACAACTTCTGTTATGACAGAAAACATCCAGTCTAACAGCAGAAGCACACAAAGTGGTGCAAAATTCTGGATATTAAAACTACTACTGTAATATAATGAGCCCTACCACCCTATCAATCCTATCCTATCAGCCTTAAGCATATTTAGGGCGTCCGGGTGGCATAGCAGTATATTCCGTTGACTACAAAAACGGATCGCCGGTTCAAATCCCTGTGTTACCTCTGGCTTGGTCGGGCATCCCTACAGACAAAATTGGCCATGTCTGTGGGTGGGAAGCAGAATGTAGGTATGTGTCCTGGCCACTGCACCAAACCCCCCCCCTCAAAAAAAATCTTAAGCATGTTCACTACAGTTGGCTGAACTTCTACCTTAGTTTTATCATAACTAAGAGCAGTGCTGTGCTACGTAGCGAGAGGAGATCAGTGATAGCTGAGGCAAGTGATTGAGATATATATATATATATATATATATGTGTGTGTGTGCGTGTGTGTGTGTGTGTGTGTGTATGTACATATATCACTTGCTTTGGTCACTATATATACATATAGTGACCAAAGCAAACCGCTATGATGCAAGGCACCCTTTGCAGGGTTTATTCAGTCTGTGTTGTATCTTGCAGTTTATGGGCATAATGTTTTCACAGATCTGCTTCTAACTGTTTTGACTTTTCCTTGAAGAATAGTCAACAGCCAACAGCAGAAAGTAAACTGGCCCACTCAGAACAAAGGCAGTACAGAGCACATTGTTCATTTGAGTATGCATGAAACAACCATCGGGGAGCGTTCTGGGTTTGTAACACTCGAGGTCAACTGCACGGGCAGATTCCACATGTGCTGCCTGTGGCCACTGTGGTCTGGAATCCACCTCCCTCCTAGCTCGGTGACGTTGCACGTTCTATTTCCAGACCGAGGGTTGAAGTGAGGCTGCAGGGAGTGTAACACTGACCCACATGACCTGTGGCCTAGAAAAGCTGCCTGAAGCTCCGCACACTAAAATCTCCTCACTCCTTCGCTCCGGCCTTTCAAAGGAGAAACAAAACCTCTGCGCATAGCATGCGTCTTTTTATGCCAAGTGATTTGCATCCGTTTTTATTCATATCTTTGACTTGTTGTCAATGTATTCAGAGCCGTCGTGGGGCCTGACGCCTTCTGTCTCTGAAGGCTCAAGTGGAGAGAGAGAGAGAGAGAGAGAGAGAGAACGTGAGGCAAAGAGGCAAAAAACTGCTTTACTTTCAGGCTCGGTGTCTCCAGGCCGCATGTCTCCAGTCATCTGTCACCAGTTTACATACATACAGTGACACTTCCTCTCTCCGTGGGAAACCGTTGTCACCACTTGGCCGCCAGTGGAGGTTGACTGGGTGCTGGATGGGTCTCCCCCAGGTACCTCTAGGGAGCCGCATTAGGTCCTAGTGACAGACTGACATGCACACACACATGCACGTGCACAAACACACATGCATGCACGCACACAAGACATGTACACACGCCCTGCTCCCTTCCCTGAGCCGTCACTCCTACGGCGGAGCGTTAGCCCACATGCTCCCAAGGCATGGCGCATTTTGAATAAAGCAGTGACTTTGCTCTACATATTTTCTTTTTTTCCAGAGACAAAATTATTTTTTCGCCCCTCCAGCCTCTCCATGCTACATGGAAGTTTTGGAATGAATAATGGAAACAACAGAGCTGAAGGCTCGTGGGATCCATTTAAAGATGTGGGAGAGGAGATGCAGTCAGAGTTTGGCCTGCAAAAACAACATGTGCCAAGTACATGAATCTACTAGTCTTCCATATAATGTCGAAATGCCGCAATAAATGGTGTGGGAGTAAAAGGCCTGTTAAATGTTTAATAAGGCATTGTTTTAATATATTTGCCTTTAAATTATGATAGCACAACAGTAAAAGTCATAATAATAAAAAAAATAATAACTTTAATTTCACAGAACCAATTTATGGATGACTCATTCTAGGCAAAGTTCAGAAAAAACACTGATGAATTACGACCGGTTAAAGGCTTAAAGACTTAGCCAGGATTTCTAAAACAGTATGAACAATAGATATTTCAACCGAGGTTACGCAACAAGAGTCGCTCTTCTTGCTGGACGAGGACGCATACCGGACCAGAGAAAACCGACAGTCAACTCGTTTTCCTTTCCAAAGCGAGACTTTAAACAATGCTCCGCTTTCCTCAGCAAAACGGCAATTTGGTATTTCCACCTCGTCTCCCCAGATGCCGACTGCGGAAGTGAACCGGAGAGCGTGGAACGGTGCTCCGTAACAGCTATTTTAGCCCATGCAAAGTCAACACGGCTCCCTGAGGTGATTTCCTGATAATGAACACAAAAGAAGTGTCAACCCTCATAAAGCTACGAGATGACGCTGAACTCTTGAGCACCCTATTTTGCCCTCCCCCCCCTTTTTTTCCTGATTTAAATTAATCTAATTCCATGTGGACCCTAAGAAGGACTGTCAAATAGGCCACACGTAAAACGAGACTTTCGATGACTGTTCATTTGCGATATACGACGACGGCGCGAGGAGAGAAGAGACCTTTACGAACTTTCCGAAATCCAACAACCTATGAATCAAAGAAGGGAAAAAAAACCCCAGTGATGCATTTTTTCCAATTATTTCTACATACACCTTCTGTGACAAGTAGGACTGAACCGTAGGTTTATATCAGATCTGAGATTCCCGCAAGAAAACGAGGGTTATCTCCAGTCTACATAACCAAACCGGTACAGGCCCCTCGATATCACGGGGCTGGAAGAGATAATAATAATAACACACAGCATCATTAGCACCCCCCCCCACACACACACACACACACCACCAGCACCACCACCACCACCACCACCAGCAGCAGCGTGTCCAGTGGCACCGTCTCACCTCAGCACTGGCTGGTGTTGTCGCGTCACAGTGTCACTGCAGACAACCTCTTGCCGCAGCCTGACACCTTAAAAACACCACGGCAGTAAACTGCCCCCGCCGCCCCCCCTCCCATCTCCTCCCTTCTTCCCCACCCAATCTCTACATCTACCCCCTCCTCTCCCCTTCTGTCGGAGGGAAAGCGGGGGGGACCTCAACCCATCCCCGGCCCTCAAGGTTCCCTCTACCAGCGCCTGGCGTGCTGCCAACCTGTCAGCCACCCGAGTCTGTGGAGGATGAATGAATCACTGGGAACTTAGCGAGAAGCACTGATATCTCACATCTCCTCTGATCATCTTTCTAATTAAGATCCGACTTCTTCTATGTGATCTTCAGTGGAACATCAAAATATCAATTTGAGACAATTAGCAGTCAACGTGACGACTCTATTCATCATCCCACAAGGATTTCCAAGACAGAGAACCAGCCAAGACACCGACTTCCACAGTCAAGCAAATCTGTGTATGCTGCTGAATATTAATGTCCAGCTCCATTCACACATTTATCTCAATGCATTAATTACGGCAGGATCCTGTCGTTGTTGGTACGCTAACAAAAGAAAATGCTGCAGATAGACGGGGATTATATGTTTTGTACATTTTTTTTGTTGTATAATTTTTCCGGCATCATTCTGGCACACTTTTCCTCTCAACAAATAAAAGGGAAAAAATTAAGTTTCAGATACTGAAGCAGGGTGGAATGGGGGTTTTTCACACCAACTGCTGTTCTTCTGTAAAGAGGCAGCCCTACTAAAGACGGGCCGGCATCAACCACGTTTTTGTATTTTTTTTCCTCTTTAGTAAAAAAAAAACCAAAAAACATTCCGATATTGAAAAGACTGTAAAGAACGACATTAAACTGTTGTGGATGTATTTTCAGCCGGGGTCCGGGGTGTGGACTTGCTGAAAGCGTGGGCTTTGAGCCTCACTATAGAATGGTGGCCTTGATTGCCAGATTAGACAGACAGTGTTTTGTGAGAACACAAGTAGAATTTCAATACGGTAAAATATTGAGTTTTCTCTTATCCTCTTATGAGACGCTGGCTCCTCCTTCACAATACAAAACTCCCCAACAGCATGCAATAAAACACCTTGGACGCAGGACAGGAAAAATAACACCACTCCTCTCCAAGGTTGCTCAATGATAAGCTACAGTGCTCAAGCATCGGCTCAGACCAGTTACAAGTGCCAGCCACGCTGGGAAGTCATGAAATGGCAGAATTTGTTAAACGCCGTCCTTGAGAGTTGGGTAGTTCGTGCCTGAGAATAATAGACGGATGTCTAACATTTTTTGGGTAAAGCCCAGAATTAAAAAGCCAGAGGATGTTGCAAAGATCCATCTTATGGATGAAGACTGTGTTTACTGCGTTTACTGTAAAATAAAAAAGGTCCCACTCAGACCAACTCCATAAAGCACCCGAGGAATTATTCTCTTCATTATAACAGACTGGAGGGTAACTGTCAGAGCATTTTAGAGAGCTACACTAACAGGGTAAGGAGTAGGATGAGGTGGGGCATCTGGGTAGCATGGCGGTCTATTCCGTTGCCTACCAACACAGGGCTCGCCGGTTCGAATCCCCATGTTACCTCCGGCTTGAATGGGCGTCCCTACAGACGCAATTGGCCGTGTCTGCGGGTGGGAAGGCGGTTGTGGGTATGTGTCCTGGTTGCTGCACTAGCGCCTCCTCTGGGCAGTCGGGGTGCCTGTTCAGGGGGGAGGGGGAACTGGGGGGAGTAGCGTGATCCTCCCACGCGCTACGTCCCCCTGGTGAAACTCCTCACTGTCAGGTGAAAAGAAGCGGCTGGTGACTCCACATGTATGGGAGGAGGCGTGTGGTAGTCTGCAGCCCTCCCCGGATCAGCAGAGACCGGGGCGGCTCAGAGAGTGGGGTAATTGGCCAGGTACAATTGGGGAGAGGGGGGGGTAAAATAAATGAATAAGATAATATGGGTTTTTTTATGAGACCACAAGTTTTGCACAGTGGACCTAGGAAATGACACTCCCAGCTACACCCGGGCGACTCGATGGGCACACCATGAGTCCCCTGTCTACCTTGAACCCAAAGACAACAAAATCTCGGCTAATTGTGGCCATTAGAAATCAAAAGTTTGGCACGTCTAATTAAAATGTAAACAATGGAATGAGGACATCAGTGATTTAGGCAAACGTCTCTGTGGCCGCCGCCGGGGGTATGATAATTACTGAGGCAAATCCAGGAATGCACATGAATCTCCTACAAGTCCAGATTAAAAAGCCTTAGTGCTAAACCTAGTTTAGCACACCTGGGAATTGTCTATTCTAGCCAATCCCCAGCAGGCTCGGCGCTGCCTCCTCTGCTCATGAGGGCAGAGACGGCTCACATGCAGCAGATGAAACAAAGACTGCTGCGATGTGTTGGAAATGACAAGAACAAGAGGTTTCAGGCACACACAAAAAAGCCGGGCGCCGTGTGAATTATATGCATGGCGCATGCGGCCTGAATTAACCACCCTTGCGATCTTAATTATGAAAGCATTTCTGTTACAATCAGCCTTTTACAACTGTGAGGCACTCGGCCCGTGAGCTCTGTGAGCACATAATTCATAACAGTGTGACGCGTTCGCACATAATGGGCCATAAAGGATTGATGAGTTCATGAATTACAAAAATTCCTTGTATTCTCCCCTCAAACACAGACGTGGACACACACCGTGTGCACACACCCCTGCACAAAAACACGCACAAATACCATAAAAATACACAACTAAAAACTAACACACCGGAGAAATTCCTCGTTCAACGGCGGGATGAATACGAGGGCGGCGGCCCGTCTATTACAGTTTAAGAGACTGGACCCTAAAGATCCCTTCGGTCTGAATTTGTACGCCATGATGTTGTAATCAGACGAATAATAACACAACAGACGTGCAGCTAGGATGCAGGCGAAGGGGAAGTTGTGCGAGGCACCCAGTGGTGGACACATGCATTTTAGACGACGTCTGTGCCATATGCTGTCAATCAGGGGGAGAAAAAACCCCGGTCTGAGCAGACAGTCGCTGTGTCTAAATGAGGTGGTAGACAGAGGAGGGGAGAGCGAGCGAGAGGGGAGGGATGTCAAGGATTCGTGGTCCTTCATCTTTGCAGTAGAGCAAACACGTCCCTCAGTATAGCAACAGACAGCTGCCTCCACTTTCTAATGCAGCCCAACTTAGATCACTGCACGAATTGTCAGCGCACAGAGAGACACACAAAGATAACATAGCAAGCTGCCATGAGGGAGACGAAAGAGATGTGGATGGGGGGAAGGGAGGGGGAGGGAGGGAGGAGGGGTATAAACAGAATGTTCCAAACAGAGATGGGAGTTTTTTTTTTTTTTTTTTTTTTTGGTCCCTTCTGCATGATTCTCGCTCCCCTGGGGGCTCTCTCGCTTTTTCTGATGAAAAACAGGAAAGACAACACTTAACATATTTGCTTAAGACGACAACCCGGTACTGATTTCATACAAATATACACAGGGGGGCTGAACGGGATTAGTCGCAGTCACTGACAAATGGATTCATCTGTACAGATGAACGTTTCATCAATTTACAACAGCCCTGCAGAAGCCCCCGGGGCTGTTTACACCAAGGCAGCTCAAGTTAGTGCAGAGCCGACTTTAATTGTCACCATTAGTGTGCGTATACATTCTTTCAGTCTTGTGCGTGCATGGCCTCCCTCAGGTAATGGCTCCAGTCATGTCTTCAACTGCTATTAATTGTAGGCCATCACTTCAGTACCACACACGTCAGCCTACAGAGCAGACGTGCGTGATGCTGATGGAGGGAGGCGTGAGTGGATGTACTGCATCAAAGACCAACAGCAGCACCAAGTCAAGGATGCAGTGTCCATGCATGTCCTGCCACTATTCTCATCTCATTTCTTTGTCTTCTCAGTTCTTGGACAGGCGGAGATGATAAAGTGACTCGCCGGAGGGTATCTTCACAGTTACGTAGTTCACGTTTCGTCTCATGCAACAAAACAACAGCTTATGCGTAGTCTCACATTTCTCAAATTACATCAAATTAAGGCACCGGCAGTCACCTCGCTGTGCCCGGACAAAATGTTGACAACAATTCATATATAATCCAATTAAAGAATATTAAGATTTTTTAATTTTCTATAAAGACAATAGGAATGCCATTACTGTACAGAAGTTCATATCTAAAAGCCATGTTAACTGATACTGTCGTTGAAAAAGGGGTTCTTTCAGTTGGTTTAAATCGGTCATATAAATTCCAAAATGATCCTCCCTAACGACACTGGACGAGACGGATTCATCCCACTGTCGGGGAACACTGTCTCACTGCAAACATTTAAGAACGATTTTTCCCAAAAGAAAATGAAATAAATAAAAGCCCATATATATATATAGATATATGGGCTTTTATATATATATATATATATATATATATATATATAAAGCAGGTATGATTTTACTGCAGTGTTGGTAAGGTGCGCGCAATCATCAATAATTAGCATTGCTTGACAATATTCTTTCCTTGCAGCAACACTTGCAGCGTCAACATGCATGACATGCAGGAGAGCGGGTGGTGAAAAGGGGAGGGGTCGGCGTCTGTCATTAAACCCGGCACCAGGGTAAGACTTCACCGTGAGTGCAGCACCATCAGAAATAAACAGAGCTGTCAACTTCTCCACATGCACGGGAGCGCGGGGTTAAGTAAGGACCACTTAAGAGCCACCGAGCACAATATGAGCGTGAAGACAAAGGAGCCTTTCAGGGCTTCATATCAAACGTGTGGCGTCCGCAAACGCGGCGTAGACTTTATGAAGTCTGAAACTTGCGTTCTGGTAACACGTTTCGACAAATCAAGTAACCTCATCGTTTTCACCATCGAGATGTTAAAGCCCTCTGCAATGACATCATTTATCCCTGCCTCAGATATATATGGAAATAAATGTGCCGATGTGAAAACAGTCCGCAATTATAATTCATGATTTTTTTTTTGCCTTGTGCAGTGAAAAGTAGCAAAATTAAAATAACTGTTGATTGCACTTGAGAGAGTGTGTGGAAATCATGTTTTCATATTTCACACTTTGGCTGGGAAATGTCAATATATTTTACTGTTGTGAACACTTCCCCCTCCAGCTCGCTGTCCATGTCTGAGCGCTCAAATGAAAGCAGCTCTTTAGCGGTAAACAACCCGCCACACACGCATGGCAGAGTGTGCATGTACGAGACACACAAAAACCTGAACAACAAATTCAATGCCCACTTTCATGGAAACACACACACACACACACACACACACACACACACACACAGTGCAGCCAAACACTCAAACTTAATGAATGTGGTAGTAATGTATTTTTTTTTTCCTATTGAATGATGGATATTTCTGAAGAGGAATGAAAACATACTTCAGCTCACTGCTGATGTCGTTAATTTCCTCTCAACGCACAACATGCAAATGAAATGTGTGGACACAACCGAGCAAATGGTTGTTTTGAAGGATAAAAGGTTCAGTAAGGACAGAGTTTTTGCAGAAGAGAAATGGCACACAACTCACTACTCTGTCACACTTAATGCATCCACGTATGCTGACTGGTCACACAGGTTAACGGCGAAAACATACCACCGACTTTAAACTAACTTGTAAGCAAATGTGGTTCAGTAAAGCAGCGCTGCGTTCTCCACAGTGACAGCTTTTGATAACAAAGGACACACAGAGGGATGATGTAACACCTCCGCACACTGACCTTTTTGCATGTGTTGCTCTTAATGCAACTGACATGCATCAAGTGTGTCATTTATTTCAAATCTTTTGTCTGCAGGTTTTGGAAGCCTGCACACACATCTCGCAATGTTATCTGCATCACTACAGCAAAACGGGGTTGTACTGAAGCGATAAGTAACGGCATACTCTTTGTTGTCGTCTTCCCATATCACAGTAATTGTGATAAGTAGGTAGAAGAATAACGCGGCCCTCACTCTACAACTCTAGTCACAAGAATTGTCCCACGTGCTATTTATATAAACCAGAGTAGAGTCCGCACAGAAAAAAATCACCAACGGTTAAAGAAAAGCAAAAAATTATCATATATATATATACATATATATTGGAGTTCGATACATATAACTGCACATTTTAAATTGTAAAACTGGATAAAATCTTTATGGTTGTTAAAGGATCATTTCTAAATGAATTTCTATGGCAGATGCATTTTACATATTTCATTTGTTTATTACACCTTAACAGCAGAGGAGATGATCCTCCACAAATTTTACACACACACACACACACACATATATGTATATAAATATATAGATATAGATAGATAGGTGTGTGTGTGTGTGTGTGTGTATATAAACATTTTTCTTAGATCATTGTATTACTTCAACGATGCAAAACTGATGCAGTTGTAAAGTAAAAGTTGGGATGTTTATAAGATGAAGAAGCTCAACAATTAGAGAAGCAAATCAGAAGAGCGAGCAGTGTTTTTGGTTGACATTTACACATCAAACAGAAGCTATGGCTGGAATGAGATGAACACTTCCTAACCGCTGTGTCAAATCCAGCGTTAAGACATTCAGAGGGAACGTTTGCAGAAGGGGCTGTGTACCCACACTGCATGTGTGCAATAAGGCAGTAATGAAGAAATGCTTCATGATCGATTAGAAACTTCTGCAGATGAGCCAGGCATGCACAAAGTATCAGAAGTATGGCATTAATAGCTGCAAATATGAGAAGTGATGATAGTAGTAATCACAAAATGAACATACCATAAATACTGGTGCTAGTGATCATGTCTTCAAGCCTGAAAACAAGAGAGGGAAAACAGCAGAATCGGAATTTTCACGAGGAGGAATTCCAAAGGATGCTTCTCATTACAGGCACTTTTTCCCGTCGGCTATGGAATGTCACAGTTTAAAAACACAACACTCTTTCCCTCCTCCGATATTCGTGTGAGCTACGCGCAGGCAGGTCAGAGCGGCGCCGACCAGGGAGCGTCGGAACCCGCGAGTGAGGCTGGGAAGAGACGCAGAGCCATGAGCGGGACTGGAGCGGGGCTGGAGCGGGACTGGAGCGGGGCTGGAGCAGGACTGGAGCGGGACTGGAGCAGGGCTGGAGCGGGACTGGAGCGGGGCTGGAGCAGGGCTGGAGCAGGACTGGAGCGGGACTGTAGCAGGGCTGGAGCAGGGCTGGAGCAGGACTGGAGCGGGACTGTAGCAGGGCTGGAGCAGGACTGGGATCAGGACTGCAGCCTGCCTGTCACTTCTCGCCGGAGTTGAGACGGGAGGACAGGAAGCGCGCGAGCGACTGTGGGATGACACGAAACACACGTTCGCTCGCAGCCCATTAGGGGACGAGGCTAAACCAGCGCGAGACCGCCTTTACTTTCACCATTGATTAGCCGCCAGCGCTCGTCCCACCGAGCGCGCAGTGACAGCCCGTCTGCCCCCCCCGTCCCCCCCCCCACCCGCCGCCCGCACCTACCCCGGCGACTTCCACGCAGCCTGGCGTGCATAAACTTCCCATTCCGGGGAAAGTTGTGTGGGAGGCGAGCCGCAGCCCCGTCTCGCGTCATCGCCGCACCGTCGACAGTGAAACGGTTAATTGCAGCGCGGGCTCTACTTTGCATGAAATTTAGAGGTCCTCGTTTAATCTTGTTTTATATGTTTGTTTGTTTTTAACGTCCGCTAATTGCGTTAAGGGGAAGGCGTGCGTGTGGCGGTGGCTGCGCTGCAGCGCGGAGATGCGCGGCACCGTTCCGCCCGCCGGACGCAGGCGCGGGTGAGCTGGTGTCCAGTGCAGCTCCGTTGCCTTTCGCTGCTTTTCTTTTCTCTTTTTCTCTCTTTTCCTGTGTGTGTGTCTGTGTGTGTGTGTGTGTGTGTGTAATTGTTAATGTCCGCGATGCAAACTGCACGGCTTACCTGTAGGTGTGACAGGGCAGCGGCGGGGTTTATAGCAACATCGACCCGGCGAGTGCGGATGGACGGCTGGCTGGGCTTTAAGCGCGGCTGCCTGCGATTTGAAACCATTCCAAGTTGGTGCGGGGGAGACTGGCCGCAGCCTCTGCCATGTTGGAATTCCAAGCCCCGCACAGCTGCTCCGCCGCCGCCTCCTCCGCCTCCGCCTCCTCCTCCTCGCTGGAGGCGGCGCGCCGCCCACCGCGCATGCGCGCCACCCACCGGAGCCAAATTCAAAACGGGACGGTTTTCGAGGAATAAAGCCGGAGTTTTGGAGATTTCCCGAAGAGGGAGCTTGGGAAACCCGCTGCGTTTAGATTCGTGACAAATTGTGAGGTAAACCCCCCCCCCGTTTTCTGACGTAGACGTCCTCGGTGACGCGCAAACTGACCAACGGCAAACGTGCGTCGAAATGTCTTAAAGACCATTTCGAGTTCAGACGAATTCGCACATGCCAATTACACATGTCTCTGCCAGGGCTAACAGGGCTAACGTTATTAGCATGGCGTCGCGGACTCGTCTGGTTGCCAGGCGACCGAGAGCAGGTTTCTCAACACGTTAAGTGGAGGCGTCGTCACCAGCGTCGGACGACAGTCAAGTCACAGCGAGGTTTTGTAGCGGCCTAACAAATTCACACCAGCCTCTGTTATGAAATGTTAAAATGAGCTGAAAGACAGTCTTGAAACGTTGGCTGACCTCTGTTAGCTGACCTCCGTTAGCTACCTCCGTTAGCTGACCTCTGTTAGCTGACCTCTGTTAGCTACCTCTGTTAGCTACCTCTGTTAGCTACCTCCGTTAGCTGACCTCTGTTAGCTGACCTCTGTTAGCTACCTCCGTTAGCTGACCTCCGTTAGCTACCTCTTTTAGCTACCTCTGTTAGCTGACCTGTGTTAGCTACATCTGTTAGCTACCTCTGTTAGCTAGCGTTTGAAAGTCGCGGAGCGTCGGGAGTTACTGGACTCAAGAGACTTTGTGGAGCAAAAAAAGCCTTTGAACGCCCCCCCCCCCCAAAAAAAATTTCGCCATAGTGCTAAATATAAAGGTAGGACGACATCAAAATGTCGGAACTGTATTAATTAAAGAAATTCCAACTTTACAAATCATTTTTCCTTTCTGGCCCTAAATTACCATGTTGGTTAAAACAGTTAATACTATTTTACTGAATCATTTGTCACTAAGTGTGTTTATTCCATCCAGAACTTTGGAAATCTACATCTATTATCTCATGGAGCTGGAGTCTAGTGATTGACACAAACCATTGCAGGTTACGCTCCAACACCTTTCTATTATCGTCATACAGCCTTGAAGGTGGGAAGTGATGTCTGCTCCATTGGGAATGCTTTGGAAAAGGA
This sequence comes from Lampris incognitus, assembly GCF_029633865.1. NCBI lineage: Eukaryota > Metazoa > Chordata > Actinopteri > Lampriformes > Lampridae > Lampris > Lampris incognitus. The sequence continues at coordinate 3,871,364 of NC_079221.1, forward strand.
CCCGTTTAGCTACATGAAATGAGGACTGGCAGCAAAAGTCCCACAATGCCCCCTCATATCCATTCCCAAGGCCCTTGAAGTGATGCATTGATTCAGCCTTGAGTAGCCTACTCCCAAGACTACACCAAACTAATTCCAACAGAATGAGCTCTTTGGAGAACTCCTAGCCATTTTGGTAAGGTAGGAACCTGAACTGCTTCGGACAATGACAGCTGTAGCTCAAAAACTTAATTCTCTGATACGACCATACGACCTAGACAACTGACCTGCCCTTCACCCTTGTGGTAAGATCGTGTTATTGGCGTTATCTCTGTATGTTTTACTTTCTTATTTCCTCACACAGGGCTGCTTTTAGTTTGAAATGATTGTCAAGAAAATCCTGTGAGATATATTGATTTACTGGCATTTCTTACAGATATTAAAGCCCCCCCCCCCCCCCGTTTTTTTTGTTTTTTTTTTACGGTTCAGTTCAAACCGGGTAAACGTGGAAAGATATCAGAATGTAATGAATTCAGTTTATCTCCTTCTGGTTACCTGGGAATGCCGGTGCCCATCAGACCGTGCTGGGGTAATGGCCTGTTAATACTCAGCTGACTAGACCAGTTGTGTCTGTCCGTGATTATAGGAACGGCCTGTGAAAATCTCTGTGTGCTATGGAGGTCATGGAGAAAACAACCGCAGTGAATTTCCAGGTGTAGCCACGTCTATTGTCTCCTCCCTCATATGGGCATGTTCTGTCTGTGCCTTTGTCCTTGTGTCAGCAGGCAGGACACTCTAAATTATTTTGCTCAGCTGCCTCCCTGAACTCTTGCTACAGCACGTCAATACACACATCGGCCCAAAATGCACACATACAGCAACAGGAATCACGGCTCATGTCTATCACACACTTGAATCCCTCTTGAGAGAGATCAAGTCCACGGGGGGGGGGGGGGTTCCTTGTTCATGGAAGTGTCATATCAATCCTGCAAGCTGATTGAAACGTGTTGTGTTAAGTACTTGAAAAGATGTGCACTGCGATATTAAAAGTGTTTACCCTGAATTTCAATGCCACAACAGAATAGAGTCATGTTTCACTATAGGACAGTTGTACACATTCAAATTACTGATTTTATTGTAAATAAACATAACGTGTTCCATTGTAATGACATTGTTATTTGCGTAACAGCCTAACAGTATTGATAATACGATTTAACATGAACAGTACACTATTAATCATTGTGTGCACATCAACCTCCACATTATGGAAATCTGAAACACTTTTCTAAGGCCTTTAATGAGCAATTCCTCTTTGATAATATGTGGATTTGGCATTTCCAGCATCTTTTCTGAAATGTGCCCCCCCCCCCCACAGTAAAATCTTTTTCATTTCCTCAGGAACGGGGTTAGGGGTTTAGAGACTAACGTTGGACTCTTTTTTTAACCTTGTGCCTACAGACTCGTATGTCATCTGTGATCACTTCAGCGATGTTGCTGGGGGTTTATTATTTCTGCCACGAAACACTAGCTTTGGCTACCACCCGCGTACTGCTGGAACCTACCGTCTTATCTCGAATGTTTCAAACAAATAATAGGTTTGGGATGGTTTTTTTTTTTTTTTTTCTTGATAATTACTTTGTGGAATTATTGAATTGTCCTATGATTGCTGTTTAACACTGTGCAATCGCTAAAGGTCCCAGCATCAATCTTTTACACCCGACAGAAAGGAAGCGGTAAATCCCACGGACATTGCACAGAGAGGTTTTTTTAATTGTAATATTGTTACACGTCCTCACATAGTAAGGTTTAAGTCTTCTTCTGGAATGATGATGTGAACAACATCATCTGCAGAGACCCTGCTCTTGTGGGGTATCAAGAGGCTGTGATACTCGGCATTATTTGAACACTTGTCTTGAGATAGAAATAATGCTGTGTAGGCCTATATGTTCTGTTAAACGCCACGGGGTTAAGATGTTGCAGAGGGTGTTTAGTCTGGAAGGCACTTGATTAAAAATAAAGTCTGACCCCTGCAATGAAACACAGTGATTACACAAGAGCACTAGGTATTATGGAGCGGGAGATGAACAAAAGGTGAAAAATTTAAGGGTCGGTTTTCTGCATTATTTGAAGATGTGTAGCCAAGTCCCTTTATGGACTAGGGCTAAAATCCTAATAGGGACAGACTTGAAGTGAATAGAGCCCGCAGAGGATAAGCTACTAAATCTTGCAATAAAGGCAATGTGATTTACAGTAAATTCCACAAGGCTGACAGAGCCACAGCTGAGGGCATAAACACTCCTTTTCAGTGCTCAGCTCTATCTGCTTTGAACTACAATCACACAGGCATGCTGTTCAGCAGCAATGACTTTGATAAATAACCAGGAAGTCCCACTGTTGGCTTAAAACTAGAAGTTGTTCAGTTGCAATTCTGCATTTGTCCCTGTTTAATGCGTATGGAAGTAGCTTTAGCAGTAATCTGTCAGTGATTGATTAGGTGCGGCCAAATCCCCTCTCCGTTCTCCTCTACTGACTCAGTGCCCGACCACAGCTGTGCATTTACAGAAAGATGGCTGTATTAGGGGGAAGTATGCCTTATTTACCTGCAGCACAAACAAACATAGTTACTTCCACTTGGGTGACTATACACCCAGGGTGACCGCCAACAAAACAAAACAACAAGAAGTGACATGTTCTTGTTGTTACCGAATTCATGCACCAACGGATAGACAAACCGGTCTACAGAGCTGATTTTAGCAAGAGGAAATCACATTTTCAGCTGTCATGCTTGTAACATGGAACGGCCCAGTCCCACCGTTGTACTAACCAGGGAAATTAAATCACTGCAAATCACCGAGATTCTAAAGGATGTGCAACCATCTTTCATTCTGAAATATAAAACCACCCATCTTTCTTTCTTTTTCTTTTTTTTTTTGTGGACCCCCCCCCCACCTTTTTTTTTCTCCCCAATTGTATCCAGCCAATTACCCCACTCTTCCGAACCATCCCAGTCTCTGCTCCGCCCCCTCTGCCGATCCGGGGAGGGCTGCAGACTACCACATGCCTCCTCCCATACATGTGGAGTCACCAGCCACTTCTTTTCACCTGACGGTGAGGAGTTTCACCAGGGGGACGTAGCACGTGGGAGGATCACGCTATTCACCCCTGAACAGGCGCCCTGAGCGACCAGGGGAGGCGCTAGTGCTGCGACCAGGACACATACCCACATCCGGCTTCCCACCCGCAGACACGGCCAAGTGTGTCTGTAGGGACGCCCGACCAAGCCGGAGGTAACACAGGGATTCGATCCGGCGATCCCCATGTTAGTAGGCAACAGAATAGACCGCCATGCTGCCTGGACGCCACCTTTCTTTCTTTCTTTACCTGCTTATTCCTTTTCTGGGCCACAGGGGACTGAAGCTTTGGGCAGAAGGCGGAAGGACAATAACTTTGTAGTTTCTGGTGACCATTCCACTGCTGTCAACACTCCATTATCTGCATACTGACTAAGGTCTGTCACTGGTCTGCTTAATGTCAGTAGTCTCACACAGCCATGTCACTTCTTTTTGTAATACAGGTGTGAACGAGTTAATCTTTGTAAATCACATTTCGGTGGCCTTACGCATACAAAATAGGTAGCGATTCTACAGAAAACCGCTTGTAACAGGTGTCTGAAATTCAGATTTGACCAGAAATGTAAAGCGCTTTGAGTGGCTGTTGTAGATAGAAAAGCGCTGTATAAAATGCAACTTGATTGATTGATTGATTGAAGGCAGGGAGGTGCTCAGATCAGGTTGCCAGACTGTTGCAGGACCAATATGTAGAGTAGCCACATGATTACTTGCATCCCCATCCATACCTATAGGACATGTAAAGCCTCAGATTCAACTGGTATGCTCGTCTTTGGACTGTGGGAGCAAACCAGAACACCCAGCAGAAACCATCGTCACCTTAAAGAGGACATAAATAATCCACATGGGAGGCCACCTCCGGTGAGGCAGCAGTACTAACCATGGAGCCGCCATGTTGCACAGACACATTAACTGTTGAAATAATGCATCTCTCATAATGGTAAAAATACAGCAATTTTTTTTTCTTCACTTTGTTGTGGCAGCCAGCGTTTTCGGTTCATAACCCTAGGCCATGAAATATTTCAATAGGGAAGTGGTAAAATGAAAACTTCTAAATAAGTGTAAACCGTACAAGAACACAATATTCATTTTGTATGTGTGACAGAAGAAGGAAAAAAAATGCAATTTAGACTGAGTGCTGGATATTGATTACGCTTACCAGCAGATCTATTTTAATTAAATATTAAGAGAGTGTGCTGTATTGATAGCAACTAGATAGCAACTGTTTCTTGATTTTCTTTTGGCATCTTTTCAAAAACGGCATAAACCAGAAAGAAAAAAAACACGCTTTCATCACACCCACGTTTACTTAGATTTTAAGTATTTAAAGCATGGGTGGGTAACGATCCAATTCATTTTGTATTCAAAGAATATTTTAGCTATTTTTAAAAGGAGGTCTGGGTATGAACATTCATGTATGAATTTTAATGGAGATACTTAAATGGTAATTATTCCACTCAGGCTCAAATGCAGGTAACAAATGGAATTCAATCAGTGTCTGTGCATAATGATGGTCATTAGGAGAAAGAAAATAATAATGACATCCTATCTGCATTAAACCTGCAGACACTTTACACAATGATCCTTGAGCCATTATTGATCTCCATGGAGATAAGCAATTGTCACTTTTCAGCATTGTGCCTGAATGTTAAATACAGCTCATTTTGTTTTTCTGCAAACTATTTCAGCCGACGCCAAATTTTCATTCAGCTCACCGGCCTACTTGAAATCCTTCGTCTCGCTCTTCATGATTGTAATTTTGAGTCATTGTCATAGTTGCCTCTCCACTTCCCACTCTTCTTTACTCCACTTGCAGGTTTCATATCGAGCCCTCGTGGAGTGAACACCAAACCTGCAGGTTATCCCGGTACTGCTAGCAGCAACGCTTCACTCCCAGTAGTGCATTAACATTTACACTTAGCTTTCTGCTGGAGATTTAAGTGTGTTTTATTTTTATGTACCGCGGCCGCTGACAAGTCAATAAAATGAAAACTTACTAAGTGCTGTAGTTTCCTCTTCCACTTAACTGCTTTGGTGTTTAATCTAAGTGGTGCTCGTAGTCATAAATTTATCAGTGTGATGTAAGTGGGCCGGTAAATGTTTTCGCCTTTGTGGCATTAGAGTGGTTGGTGCATGGTATGTGAAAATTCCAGTGAAATTCCTCCACACGCACACACACAAAAAAGGAAGATATGCAGCTTTTTAACTGAACTGTGTCACAAGATCAAACTCACACTCCAGTAAGGGAGAAGAATCACGCCACGGCGGGGTGGATGGGAGAGGAAGGAGGGGGGAGGCGGGCTGCTAGCCGGTAAGATTGAGGGGAATATAACTTGGCTGGACCAAATCCCCAATGGTTTAAACGAGATTCAATAGCTCCTCAGTTGGATGGGCTCAGTAGTACATAAGCTATATATATATACTGTATGAAGGATAAAATGTTGAATAAAAAGTCGGAGCCTCTGGCAGTTTTCTTTTCACCTATGCGCCAGTGACTGTGAAAACAACGCTGCCGTGCATACGAACACAGTATCTCTGTATTTTACGTGTTGGGGTAAATCATTATCGGTTGAACACGGCAACAGTTGCTTACACATATTGTACAGTAGGCAGCACTTACTGAGTCTTCTCCAAGATGGCCACTTGGTAGAATAATTGAATAAGAACTGCAATCAAATGATCCATGATTTACATGCCTTCTGTTGCCGGCTAGCTCCATCTGTTTGGTTTTCAGAGCTCTGACACAGTGGCTCTTGTAAGTGAAACAGCAATAATGTAATTGTGGATGTGACAGATACACCAGATGATTCAAAGACTGTTCGACGGGCCGGTCCAAGCCATACTGTACAGCAGGGTGTCATATGGTCTGTAAGGAAGCATGACAAGGACCGTTTCCGAGAGGGATCCTACCGTCTTTCCTTTTGCCACCGTCAACCTGAAGATACCTCTGCCGTTGCTTATCCGTTCATTGGAGTTGCCTCGAATGGCTCGTCCCGGCTGTTTATGTGAGTGATGAATCTCTTGAAGGCCGCATCAGAAAGTTACTGTATCTTAATTGAATAGCAGGCTTCAGCACGATTGGGGTGAAGGACAATAGTAGCAGGGCCAATTTGGCTTGGTGCCAGTGGACAGTGCAGAGCGGGCCTCAGCTCTCAGTGGCAGGCAGAACCCATGCCTGGGTCCGCATCAGGACAGACAACCTCCACTGCTTTGATGGATCTGTCATAGTAGCAGCCGGTGTCTGGCCCCGGTGGGGGCTCAGCTACCCACCACCAATAACGCTTTACTGCAACGGTTCAGGGTGTGGGTGTGTTTCTTCTTCTGAAAGCTATATCTTGTTTATCTCGTTTCCTGACATCCTCTAAGGACAAGACTTGACTTACCAGCTTGCAAGCCGTCGTTTTGTTGTGCGTGACTTTAACAGCTCTCAAGTCGGCGGTGGCGGCATCACTCACACCTTGATAGGAGAGGATGACTTTGAAAGAGGTTGACAGTTTTTTGAGGGGTTTTTTTTTTTGTTTTTGTTTTTTGAAATGTTTTTCTCACCAATTGTACCCGGCCAATTACCCCCCTCTTCCGAGCCGTCCTGGTGACTGCTCCACCCCCTCTGCCGATCCGGGGAGGGCTGCAGACTACCACACTCCTCCTCCCATACATGTGGAGTCACCAGCCGCTTCTTTTCACCTGACAGTGAGGAGTTTCACCAGGGGGACGTAGCGCGTGGGAGGATCACGCTATTCCCCCCCCACTTCCCCCGAACAAACGCCCCGACCGACCAGAGGAGGCGCTAGTGCAGCGACTAGGACACATACCCACATCCGGCTTCCCACCAAGCCGGAGGTAACACGGGGATTTGAACCAGCGATCCCTGTGTTGGTAGGCAACGGAGTAGACCGCCACGCTGCCCGGATGCAGAGGTCAACAGTTTTAACAGTATTTAGGCCAGCAGTGAGCAGTGTCCACATGGTGGGTGTCCACATGCCCTCGAAAACGGTTTTCTCCAGATGTACGCGGTCTGCAAACCCGGCGATGCTCAGGCCATTCAGTTAACGGCTCTCCCTTCCATCGGCTTTAGCAGCTCCATGGTGGCTCAACAGCACTTTGTCCATCACACTGACGTGCGTCTGCGTCCACAGCTAAAGCCCACCGCGCTCAGGAGATGCAGCTCTTGTTGATTAAAGTGAGAACACGCAGTGATGATAGTTAAGGTTTTGTTTATTTTCCTGTGTGGGAACTAGTGTAAATTATTCTGATTTAGTACTGTAATAAATCTGCACATCACTCAGAATGGGGAGGGGGGGGGAGAGCAGTGGCATGTGTTGTGAGTTTGATTCACAGCGCTATATATTACAGTATTATGACACGGACCAAAAAGGGAGAAAACCAAGCCTTGTAAAATACAGGACTCGGAGTCAGATTCATTTTGCAAGGCATCGCTTTTCCAAACAGCTTCAAGACTTCCCAATCGGTAGTAATCCCCAGCTTTCACACATAAGTCATTGAGAGCGATGGAGTCCCCTCTATTTACTCACTCCAAACCAAATGATCTCTCACAAGTAGGCCACTTCAGATGTGAAATGGAATTTGCCGGGGTGTTCCATCCTGAGCCTATTTCTCTGTACGCTTTGCCAATTCCCAAATAGGGTTCAGTCGCTCACAGATAATGTCTGTGTGGATTGAGCCGGGCTCCTCCGCTGTCTTAAAAGCCCATGGGAAAAGGTATTTGACGGAACTAAAGAAGTACTGCTAAGCACACACGGAGCACTCAATTTCATTTTGTTTTATTTACTGGGCCACATTTGTCCATTGGAGAGTCGGAGAATGTTTACATCGGCGTTTGAATGATTGAACATTGGAAGTGTGAAAGTGTGCACTTAATCACTTGGTTCCAGTTCAGCACTAACACCTGAAGGATACCAGCCCTGCAGGGAGGAAGAGGGGAGGAAGAGCATGAATGTAAAAACTGCAGCTAGATGCAATCAACACTTAAGCTACAGGTTTTTATTCATAAATATTGTAAGTTCCTCGTGCTACTTGTAATAGACCTACAGCAGATTTATACGCGGTGCTATTAATTCATGTTAGGTTTTTAAGAGGAAAACTGGCCGACGGCTTTATCATAGCAGCGGATGACAGTGTTACAGCTTTGGAACATAGTTATGATAAATGGTTGTTTTAGGAGGGCTGCATTTACTTTGTAGAGTCATTATGGGAACATTATGTACGAGAAAAACATCCATTAATATTCATTATAACGGCAAACTACTGGGCTGAATGCTGATTGAGTGCGCTCACATGCCAGCACGGGCCCACGTTGTTCCTAATGTTGCTCTCATCGCATCTCCGCAATAACCGCGCGGCCATAAAGGTAGGTGTTTAAGGAGAGGTGTCTGATACGGTGCCATCTCGGCAAAATGCGACCTGAACGCCACCCTTTTCCACCATCGACTGGCAAACTTAAGCAAATGTGGTCAACGTGAAGTAGCGATTAACATGCACCGTTCGTTGCGTTCTTCACCAGACATCATCGCTGCAGCGCTGGAGCTTTAATGTCGCAGATGAAATTACTGGCTATTATCCACAGCTTGGTCCTTCGCAATGTCTCTTTCGCCGCATAGTCTGCTCGCGTTTGCAGAACGAGCACTGCTCAGTGATCAGAGAACGACTCGGCGGCTGTTTCGGCATGATGAGGGCTCCGTCTTTGTTTGTGTGCGGGTAATTGGAGAAATGTTGAAGTGAGAAGCCTTGATGCATTCCCCATTCTATGTGTGAGTGAGGCTGGCTGTGGAAAGGAAAGGTCAGGCCCCGGACTAGCCCTTCTCCCTAAGGGCCTCCAGCAGTAGGGGCCAGAGAAGACCGCAAACAATTAAACATGTTGCTTCTCGGGGTAGGGCCGCCGGACTCCTGTTAGCTGGAGGAGTTTTTACCTCGGTGGGTTGCTGTTGGTCACTCTTCAGAGCAATAATCTGCAGGTCTGAGCAATCAATACAGCCACGACAGCTACTGCTTCCATTACTGCAGACATCTCTGGAGTGCCTGTGCATGAGGAGAACAGCACAGAATAGGCATCAACAATCATCTCCAAACAAACACACACATGCGAGCATACATAGAGATAAACACACACACACACGTGCACACGCACGTGCACACGCGCACACAAAGACACAGACATATTTAGGTACATGGAACAAATGAGAGCTAGATGTTGCTTATTGCAGACAGGGAAAGGATTCACAAAAGACAATCTGTCATCTGATAATTAAAACTGTTATACCAATGAACTTAGAGCTTATTCTGAATACATTTTTTTGCAACCACAATACTCCCAAGTACCAAAATAGGATACCGCTTGATGGCCTGAATACAACCTGTCCCCAATTCAGAACCGTGTTGACCAGCCAGTGCAGAATGCTCATTATAAATAAATGGAGACACTATTTAAACAAAGACATTTTTTTCCATCTTTGTTTACTTCAACCTACAGTAGCTACCTCCAGGATATGGTCTTTAATGCTCCGGGAACATGTCAAACAATCACTTTCTATACGATGGACAGATATACACCGAGCGGTCTTTCCACAGCCTCTGTGAGTCATGTAGGCTGTATGCACCGAAGTGTTTTCATTGTTTGCGCTATGGCCCAATAGGATTATCACATAAGAAAAAAACAAAAGAGCAGTTGAAGGATGCTCAGCAGTGGGCCACAGGTAACTGTGTGGCAGTCATCTGTTGTTATTGAACAGCAGATAATAACGATGCATCTCCCAGGGCCCCCGAGACGCTGCAGCTCGTGCTAGGGCTAGCACATCTGCGTGCTCTTGCTTGCTGCGGAGCTAGCGCCGACGAGCAGAAATGGACTCAACAAGTGAAAGAGAATTGGCATATCTCCGACAAGTCAAGCCCCCGAGAGAGGGCAGCGTTACAGCGGCTTTACAATTAAGCAAACAAAGGGGCACGCAGCTAAATGCTTCCTGGAGGAAAATCATAGCATCTCCAGTAGGAGTTTCACTTTCCTCTTCTTTTTTTTTCCCCCTCTCTCTTCCTTTGATTCCTTGACAGGAAAAAAACCCTAATTGGTTCCCTTGCCTATTGTTTGCCATCCACAACACATGTATTTCACTACGGTGCATGTGTCTTCCTACTCAAAACACTCGGATATAATAGGGAGATAAAAAACCTACCGGGTTCACGATTCTTCCAGTCAGTGAGAGTGAAGCATCGGTGATTCTGTGGTTATCTTTTACTGTTGCTCACCAAGGGAAGTCCTGTGTGATGTTGGTTCCAGTGTGTGTGCTGCAGATCGCTGGGGTTTTCTCATTGCCATTCGAACATGGCAGCGTGAAAAACGTTGAGTTGAGAAGCTCCATGCGGCCCTCTGGCACTTTATCATAATGATTGCCATCAGGGGTGTAAAGGCATACATAAGGAACAGGGATGTATTGACCTCTGCTTTACACAACAATTTGTTTTGTGGAAAGGCTTTTTGTTAAATTTAGACTGCTCGCTGTGTATTTGGAAGAGCCGGCCGGGGGAGTGTAGGAATCTCAAAACAATGGACTTGACGTTCAAAGTTACCGTGATTTGCAGCAGTAGGAAATAAGAGGGCTTGTACTTTTCTGGTGTTTATCGCCTCTTGATAGTAGTTTCATGCAAAACAGTAGCAGCCGTAAGAATAGCCAATTACTGTAATTGTGGAATGAAAATGAAGTAGATGGTACATTGAGCGTTACATTGTAATCGATGCAAAAGACTTTTTTTCTCTTTCTTGACTTATTATTTCATGTATTTTGTTGTTTTTGTGGTTTGCGTGACTTGGAGTTGGAGCAGTTCTTCACATAGCAGTGGGGAAACAATATTGTATAAATTGCCTTTTTTTTCTTTCATCCAAAGTCATTTTAATGTTAGTGAGATATCCTGAGTAAACAAAATAACCAGGGTTGGTTTTGCAGAGGGGTTGTCTTTTTTTTCTTTTCCTTTCATTCTTATCATGGGTACCTTTATCACTGTCCTGACAATAAGAAACTGAATAGCCCTGTGGGAAGGTGAACCCTTTTTCTGGAATACACGCCACAAAATAAAAAAGGTTTTGTTGCCGCGTTGGAGATAATGATTAATAAAACCTCCTGAGTGAAGTCTAATCTGCTGCAGAAATACTCAAAACATCTCTTGTGCAGGACGGAGGGGCTCCCTGGGCTTGCACAGAGGGATTTGTGCCGAGCTCTCAGCCGGTGATAAAAGTGTGTACATGCTTGTCCTTCCTTCTCCTGCTAAATAGGAATCTGCTTACTGGACACTATCTCCCAGAAATGATGTCTTCTTAGATAGATACTGTCGCACTCTTTGAACACAAATGTAGGAGAGAGAAAAAAACAGCTTTAGCAAGCGGTGTTCTCATAAATGTTTTGCCTCGCTTTTTTTTCTGCAGTTTGAAAGATATGGCTGTACTTCTGTCTGCTTGTGAGAGGTTAATATTCCTCTCGCCGTGCTAACTAGCGTGCAGCTCATCATCAAAACACCTTTGCAGAGTACTCTGAATGGCTGTGTGACCTGTCAGCGTACCCTCGCCAATTAGCTGATGAGTTTGTCTGACTGCCATGGTTCAGTATCACATGCTAACACTGTATTATGTGCAGTTATTAATTATATATTTCAAAGATTTTGTCTGTTGCTTACAAGGGTATATCTAGCCAAGTCTTTATTAGGTGAATCCACTTCACTCAAAGGCAGTTTGTTTTTTGTCAATGAAATACTCATACCTAACTGGACAAGTAGAACACTACTTATCTGTCAGTCAATCAGTCAGTCAGTTTATCTATCTATCTATCTATCTATCTATCTATCTATCTATCTATCTATCTATCTATCTATCTATCTATCTATCTATCTATCTATCTATCTATCTATCTATCTATCTGTTTATCTATCTATCTATCCAAACACATATACATCTGAATGTATGTATGTATATACTATATAGATATATGGTGGAGGAACTTTGGGAAATCAGAGAGAGCAGATTTCCATGCTGTTACCGTGTGTCCGAAATGTCCACACCAAGAGCCATGAGGCTCTTTTGTTTCCCTCCTAAAGAATTAGCTCATTCATTCAACTCCCAGATGCCTGGCCCCAAGGCAAAAAGAGACAGAGAGAGCAAGCGAGAGAGAGAGAGAGAGAGAGAGGTGGAGGGGGAGAGTCCAGAGAACAACAGACCAACAGACAGCCCTGTGGCCAGTAGGCTTGACTCATTATTATCGAAACAAGAGATTAGGTGTTTGTAATCGAGTTGACCAGCTTTATTCAAATTAGAAGTCTGGCGCTACATCGCTCCTGATAACTGATTCCAGATTTCCTCTTGGTGCTGGATACGGAGACATGCTGTCACCAGGCAGCACAATGTCAATCCCACTTTGAGTGTAGCCTCACAGGGGGAGGCAGGGCCACAGATCACTGTTGTGGTCTTGGTCAGCGAGTGAGGCAGTCATTATTGTGTTTCCATGGAAAAGATATATGGCACAAACAGTCTTTTAACGAGGGTGTATGTTGTCGCTAGCTCCTTCACAGCTCAGCAAACTATTGGCTGAGCTGACTTAACCGTGCTGCAGGGCTGCTTGTATGCTAGTTTACCCCTGAAAAAGAGATTTCCTCTAATGGCAAAATCACTGCCTGTGCACATTTCACTAAGCAGTTTAAACTTTTCATCGCTACAAGAATTTAGAGAAGGTAAATTTAGCAAGATTAATTTAACGAGACCGTGTGAATCAACACGACAAATGCAACCACATCCACCTGAGTCATAACATTCATTTAAAACTGCTATAATCAGAAGATTAACAAGTTCATGCTGCTACGAGGGGGATGCTGTGTGAATGGATTTTAGTTCCAAGAGTTCTTGGCTGTATGCCATCTCTGAAGGTGACAGAAATCTTGCCGATCTTGCACGACAGTAAAGGGGGATGGACAGAGCGGGCGGGGAGGAGCTTCTGAATCTGAAAGTCAACGCTGTTAGGGTTCCACCCTGCCCTCACTGCCCCGGTCCACCAGATCAGCTTTACTCAGCAGATTCCTCTCCGGTGGGAAACGGGGGAGAGGTAGGCAGGCAACTAAAAGCGTTCTAACATTGCGTGTGGTCAAAGCCCCCACTGTCCCGATGCTAATTATCGATCAGATGATTAAGGCAGATGAAGAGATTTTTTGAAAGTGAAGGCTATGATTGTTCATTCCCGACCCGCCCAGAGAGAACTGCCAAGAGATCAATACTCTCAATCACACAGGAGAGCTCTTCTGTCAGTCACGCTGAGTGAGGTGATTACAATTGAGTCTTTAGACAATGAATAACTTCACGGTCCTTCCTCAGGCATTTGCAGCCTCCTTGAAAGGGAGCCTAATAGACTTGATGCCACTAGAAAGGCCCCCAAACCACTGCAACCAAGATCCTGAGACAGGGGCCCTGCAGTGCTGCCACACCCACCACCTCTCACCTGTGTGCACATGCAGCATGCACATCAAATATAAACATGCACACACATGCATGCATGCATGCACAAACTCACACACACACGAATACAGAGCACGGACGCCAGGAGCAGCAAAGCGGTAACCTTTCATAATACAGCAGAGGGAGATTAATAACCAACAGCAGGGATTCCCATCGGAAACTCACATGGTGCCCTTTCAGAGACTATTCTTTCTGCAGCGGTGGGTTTAGAAAAGAGAGGTGTGTGTTGGGAGGAGGGTGAAGTGGCAATAACAGCAGGGAAGCCTGACCGAAAGATATTCTTACCCCCATTGCATTTACAGCAGTCACAATGACCATAAACACGTGTAAACAACTATATATGTTCTCCCTTATAAAGTGTGGATGAATGAATGTGTTGTCAATGGGAGTTTGAATGCATCAGTTAATTCCATTTCGATTGTTCCAGTCTAATCTTTTGATTTTGAGCGCACTCTTTGCAACCCTAAAAATGTGGATTCTGGAATAAAGGTCATTTCTGTTCATTAAATTCAAGAAATGGGCGAATGACCGTCTTGTCAGATTGACGGGCAGATGGAGGAAGGTAGGACTGTATTGTTATTGGTGTCTGACTGTTAGAGAGGTTGAAATACTGGGAGGAAAATATTTGCCCTTTCTTTAAAACACTTCTGTTCATCTTTGACAAGCACCACGAAAGGACTCTTTGCCAAAACCTCCACAGAAGACGATTTTACAATCAGACACCAAAAAATATGATGGGTGAACCAAGTCCAAAAGAAGACCCCTCTCTGTGAGCGGCATCCCTGAGTTCCTTCCTAACAGTCTGGTGAGAAGTAAACACCCAAACCTGGACCGAGCCGTGGCGTGACGTTGGGTAAAACCCCTCACACCGGCGAGAAGAGATCAAAAACATTTTTTCTTTCTTGTGTTGGGGCTTCTTCTATGTATTTAACAGGCAGCGTGGATCATTGTGCATCCCTCTCTGGCTGACACCAGCCTTTCAGGGAGCCAGTGACTTGTTAGTACTCTAAGCAACAACGGGAACAGATGTGTCCCTGACAGTGGATGGATGGTCAGGGTCCATCTGGTCAGTGCAGCCCTGGACAGGAATGATGAATACAGCTTCATCAGTGAATAGCTGTCATCAATCGCACGGTGTGGCGATGGCTGGTGACAACCACACGCCAGCCCCGGGCCCCAGGTGTGGCGTGCAAAGAGGGGGCTGATTCTGGAATGCAGGTCAATCAGGCAGGTCCGAGCCAATGTTACCCATCCCGGTGTAGAGAAAGTCTATGCATTACGGGGCAGATGAAGTCTGTGCTGCCTTCCCAGGTTGCAAAGAATTCGCCCGGCTCTGATTTAGACACAGAGATGCCTGTAGCGCCAGAGTATGGATTTATTCCACCGTTTGGCTGTTACTGCTCAGTCGTGCTAAGGACAAATGTCAGGCGTCTAGACAAGTCATGGCTCTACATTGTCTTCGCCGGCAGTCTGGAATGAAATGTGCTGCATCCTTGTCTGCTTCGGTGCATAGACACGAAGAGGTATTGGGACACTGACCTTGCTGTGGGCCATTTTGAATATGTTATGGCTCTGGGTTCCCTTGAACTGTCACAACTTCGAATCGAGCACTTCAAATGGTTTCATACAGTGTTGATGACCGTCGTGGAGAACTCTCTATACCTGGGCTTTCATTCTGGCATCAGCCGCGAGACATTGACGCAAAAGGTATCCTCTATTTAAAAAAAAAAGAACCCATCTTTATAACCGTTTCTCACTCGTTTGTTGTTCTGAGAAAAGAGAATTAGAAGGGGGGAAAAAACAATCATAGAAAAGTCCATTTGCCCTAATGGCCAGGCCTGCTGGGGGAGGGTGTGTTCCAGGACCTTGGTGTCGATGAAACGAGGACACTTGAGTCTGTGAGGGGGCGGTTCAATAACGTGCTGATTCCTAAATGGCAATTGCAGCAAGACTGGGGAAAGGCAATGACAGACTAGGACCCTGAAGTAAACATACTAAACACCTCCAAAACAGCATACAGTCGGCACATTTAACATTTGCTTGAGAAAATGTTGTAAAAATATCGACACCATAACAGCACACAGATGAGCATTTATGATGAAATTCACCAGAAGAAGAGAAGAGAGAAAAGCCAGAAAACACATTACGATATGATCTTAGATGTCACATTATGTCAAGAAATCCCTCCTCAAGTTAGCCTGAATGTATATATTATATGTATATATCATATATTAATACCCATCTCTACGCAGCTGTTGCTGATGTCACCTAGACCTCAGTGTTGGCTATAAATAGCGTGGCTGTATGTACGGTGGTATCAACTTATATACGGTGGTATCAACACATATATGGTGGTATCAATGTATATACAGTGGTATCAACATATATACGGTGGTATCAATGTATATGTGGTGGTATCAACATATATATGGTAGTATCAATGTATGTATTGTGGTATCAACATATATAAGGTGGTATCAATGTATATGCAGTGGTATCGATGTATATGTGGTGGTATCAATGTATATACTGCAGTATCAATGTATATACGGTGGTATCAATGTATATACGGTGGTATCAATGTATATATGGTGGTATCAATGTATATACAGTGGTATCAACACATATACGGTGGTATCAACGTATATACAGTGGTATCAACATATATACGGTGGTATCAATTTATATACAGTGGTATCAACATATATACAGTGGTATCAATGTATATACGGTGGTATCAATGTATATACGGTGGTATCAACGTATATACGGTGGTATCAATGAGGGAGCCTAAACACAGAGAGCAGTAAACTAAAGTCTAATACATATTTATTGGCATGTTTCACCTCCTGTCTTACAGACAGCTCTCTTCAACCAACTATACATGGCAATTTTAAATCCATATACACACACACACATATATATATATCTATATAGATATAGATATATATCTATATAGATATAGCGGGGGGGTTTTCCCAAAACCATCAATGGTGTTGTAAGTGCTCAACTAATGAGGCGCGGAATATCAACACTGTGTTGATATATATATATATATATATATATATATATATATATATATATACATACATACATACATACATACATATCTATATATGCGCTTGTATTATTGTGCTTTTAGGATTGTGGCTCAGAGGGTTTGTCTAAACATGTATGTGACAGTCAGAAGCGGTGCTTGGCGGTGCTTTATTCTTGCAGCTCAGTCCAGACATTTTTTCTAGCAGAGGGAAAAGGTGCTGTAAGCCAGCGGAGAGCTGTTTTTGTACATTTTTGCTGCCCTGACGTTTTCTCAGCAGGATGTCACTTGGGAAAACCAAGGGGAGGGGGAAAGCAATGGGGGGAGGGTCTGGCAAGAAAACACAGGCAGCCACCACATCTACAAAACACCTCGCGATGCCAGGTGTCCGATGCTGCTTACATGTGATTAAGCTTTGGCTTCTAAAGAGCCTGCGTCTGATGACCCTGCTGGTATGTGTGTCCCCAAGCCGTCAGCATGCCAGCTCTCCATTCTCTCTCTCTCTCTCTCTCTCTCTCTCTCTCTCCTCCCCCTGCTGTCTCTGTCTCTTTTCCATTTTTCTCGCTCTCTTTCGCTCACCCACCCTTCAGACCATTGCTGCAGAAAAGTGTCTGGAGACAAAATCGCACCCCGTGTACAGAGCTCCTCTTCGCTTTGTGAGGCTTCCCGAAACTGACAGTAATCCACTTTTTCTTCTGTAGACTGACAAGAGCATGGAATGGAGGTGTCACACTGCAGGCAGCGGAGGGGGCAGTGCGCCGTCAACGGCCCTGCTAAAGCACTGCTGCTGCCTGCAACAGCCAGACCACTGCAAATTGGAAAAACCAAAGGAGATGATCTGTAAAGAACAAGCCAACTGGTAGTGAGGGATACACACTGAGAGGCAGGCTGGGGAGAAGGAAAAAAATACCATAGCAAACAGGCTGGCATAAAAAGGGAACAAAAGCATTCCAATAATTCTCCAGGCTATATATATAACCAATGCATTTCCAAAGGAAAAATTCTACTTGATCCCAGTCGCTGAAGAGATTCAGTAAACAATTTCCCAATGGGGCATATACTACACAAATACTCCGTACGTTTGCATGACGTGAGAAAAGGTGGATTTATTGTGTTAGTCTGACTAAAGCCGGACTTTTCAAACACCGGTGAACGTGTTGGTCCGACTGAGATGGTGCTGAATCGCATGTCTGGAAGTGGGACTAACACATCCAGATGATGCGGTTGGGGTGGATTTACTCTGGCATGTACACGCTTCAATTGGCCCCGAACTGGCCTAGGCATTCTGCGTGTGACCCGTAGTTCCCGCGGCGGTTTTCACCCAATAGCAACCAGCTGAAAGGGGGCATATCGCCACCTACCGTACCGGGGTGGGACATACTTCCGTCAATAAATCGATTCTCCCCCGGTTCTTGTGTACCGGGACAACGACAGTAGTCCAGTTACACGGCCTAACCGAGCTGTAACCGGAGCTCCACTTCACTGTGCATGGAAAGGCTGTCACGGTGAGACGGTACGGGTGGTGCACTCTGTCATGTGTGGATCCATGGCACCTTTCAGATTTCTGTCAAAGATTTGTTTCCCATCACCGTGTTACTCAAAACTAAAAACAGTTCAGATTTGCTTGGATGTTGAGTTTCACTGGGATCCCTCGGTGTTTGGTAGAACACGTGGGTTGAACTGCACTGTCTGGAAGAATCTGACCGGGTCGGATTGTCAACAGTGCAGCGACTGGAAAGCGGCATTAGAGTGATGTGTTGCTTTTGTAGGACGTATCAGCATCTGTGCAGGGTTGGCCCCTGGTGAGTTCGCGAATCAATTCTCATCTCCCTGCGTATTTCCCTCTCTCGTTCTGTTCAAGACACTGTGTCGAGCATGCAGATAACGGGGACTAAATGGATCACTCATTCGACAAGCAAAATTGAACAAAATTATTAAGATTCATATCTTAATTACCAGCACGCTGGAAAAACACCCCAAAAAATGACAAGTGAAGGGAGGGATTAAAACGCTAAACCCTGGCGGAGGCTGGGAACACTGGCGTCGGGTGCCTGTGACCCTCTAATCAACTCAGTCAATCTGTAAATCAGACTTTATCTAGTACATGGCGCATTTCATACATAGATATGCAGCGCAACACTTTATATGGGAGCAGAAAAAATGCATTGCAATACACAGAATAACGCCGCCCTGGTGGCCAAGCGGAAGAAACCGCCGTTCTTGCGGTCCGCTCGTCACGTGGCTGGGAGGTTCGTATCCTGGACTCGCCCTAACAGGTCACGGCCAGAGCGTCCACAGGGTAAGGCCTTCATTAGGCCACCCTTACCCGAGGGATAGTGGGTGTAGTGTTCGGGGACTCGTCGTTCTCCAGCGACCCCTCTGGCCCATCCGGGCGCCTGCAGCCCAGCAGCCGAAAGCATTCTCCCTACGCCTCCTTCGCGGCCTGAAGGTGATGTAATCCATGCGAGGAGGCTTCAGCCTGTAAAACAGAGAGAGCAGCCGAGACGAGCTTGAAGGAAGCTGGTGTTACGACTATCTCCTTCCTGTGGAAACGTGAGCCAGGGGAGTTATTCCACAAGAGTTCCGGCCATATGGCGTTGGGTTAATCAGGTGGGATGAGGGGAAAAACTAGAAATAAATTTAAAAAACTACACAGAATAAGAAAGATGCATAGGATATACACAGACAACCTGCAAGACAGGAGATGTTCAATTTGTCCAAAAGTGTAAAACAGTGACTGTGACCCTGGGTAGGCTGTGCTTCAGCATGTATGTATGCATGTATATGTATGTATGTATGCATGTATATGAATGTATGCATGCATGCATGTGTGTGTGTGTGTGTGTGTGTGTGTGTGTGTGTGTGTGTGTGTGCATGTATGGAAGTTGGCTGATGTGCAGTTGGGGCAGGATAAGGACCCACGTTAGGGTAAGGAAAGGAGGGTTGAGGTCTGGGTTGACCCTGGTTGGTAATAAACCCCGTTTTTTGCTTCTTCTTTTTCTGGACAGCTCCAAGATAGCCCACTGTCCTCAACCTGTGTTATTTATGGCAATTAAGCCGGGCAGAGCAATAATCATCAACAGTTTCATTTATCAGAGACCGTTAAATCAGTTCTTTCAACAAACCCCAATACACATGCCAGTTATGCAACACCTAAACTGTTGCTCTTTCAACTGGATCACAGCACGTGTGACGCGTCGCCTCTGTTTGTATTCCCTGTGGACTGTGGAGCACCGGTTCCAGCTGCTGCAGCCTTCCTCCGTGATCTCGGCTAATATCTAGCCGGTTAAAGGGAATCAGATGAGTCATTTGGATGCCTTGCTTATCTAATGGTTCGGTGATGGCAGAAGCCTTCAGCCTGCATTAAAGTCCACATCAGGCTGAGAGAGACCAAGGCTGGTCTAGTTTATGTATATATATTTATATATATATACATTTTATTTATTTTTTTATAGCACCCAGCGGGTGTCAGCCACAGTGGTCTCTCTGCCCCCTTCAACGCCCCATGGCTGCACAGTTCCTCTCTATGAAGGGGGGGGGGGGGGGTTGAGGAGGAGGGGGGGGGCAGCTGCCGCCTGGGATTAGGTACCTGAATCCAATCTTGAGGAGCAGTGGGCTCCAGTGGCGTTAAAGTGTTTTCTGGAGAATTTCTCATGTTCCCCACTAGCTGATTATTTCCAGATTTTAGTTCTGCCTGAGCGGAGATGAGCTGCACACAGTTTTGTCAGTCCTGGTTAAGATGTAGCTTGACACTCGCTGGCCACACTCACACCGGCTGCATAATCCCATTTGGAGAGGTACATCCCACAGGCAAATTATCATTCCCAAATCCAATATTAGATTTTATTCATTCATTTCTATTTTTTTTTTGGATGAAAATGTGTTCAGGAGGAACTTTATTTGCCTCTTTTTGTTGATGAATGGAGCTTCACACAGGAGAGTTTTAACGTAGACATGCAGCAGCAGGGTTGGTGGCTTTGTATTTTTTATTTATTTAGTTTGGTTTTTTTTTTGTTTCTTGGGAAGTGCATCCCTTAATACCGTCTCTTATCTCTGTTTCAAGCATCAGAAAACAAGGCGGTCGCCGTTCACCTTTCTTTGTGCTGCTTTTTCACCAATGTCAGCACTGCTCTGTCTGCTGCTGCTCATTAACCTTGCTTGTTCTTCCACTTCATAGCGCTCCTCATAAGCTACCCCTCCACGCACACGCACACACACACACACACACACACACATACTACATACACATCCATACACACACACATACTACATACATACACACGTACACGCATGCACGCACACTTACATACACACACAGGCACACATATACACACACATACACACAAAACACAACACACACACAAAACACAACACACACTCTCTCAAAGGAAACTGAACCCCCTTGAACAGCTGAGAGGAGTGAGGAGGTGGTTACTGAGAGGAGGGAGGAGATGGTTACTGAGAGGAGGGAGGAGGTGGTTACTGAGAGGAGGGAGGAGGTGGTTACTGGTAAAGAAACATGCAGAGTGTCTCAGGAACAAGTCGGTTTCAAGTATCAAAGCAATTAACTGGAAGTCAAACTCAGATGAGGTGTCGTGAAATTAGTGTGCTGTGTTTCTGTAGTAGCTGTAACCTGTATGAATAATACCATCACACCATCCTCATGGTCCTTATGATTAATAATACCGTCACACCATCCTCATGGTCCTTATGATTAATAATACCGTCACACCATCCTCATGGTCCTTATGATTAATAATACCATCACACCATCCTCATGGTCCTTATGATTAATAATACCGTCACACCATCCTCATGGTCCTTATGATTAATAATACCATCACACCATCCTCATGGTCCTTATGATTAATAATACCGTCACACCATCCTCATGGTCCTTATGATTAATAATACCGTCACACCATCCTCATGGTCCTTATGATTAATAATACCGTCACACCATCCTCATGGTCCTTATGATTAATAATACCATCACACCATCCTCATGGTCCTTCTGCAGCCCCTCAGTATACTGCCCCACTCAACTTTTGGTGCTTGTCTTTTTTCTTTTTTTTCTTGGCCCCGCATCAAAAATAAGATAATAAAGCAATCATTAGCATCATCGTCATTATCATCATCACCAACAACAATAAAAGTGCACTGGCTACTGCTATGCTTTCATTATTCCTCTTCTGTGTGTCTTTTCATCACTTTGGCCCATGTGTCATCTCTGCTCAGTACAAAGCAATTGTGTTTTGTCAGTGTGTGTGTGTGTGTGTGTGTGTGTGTGCGTGCGTGCGTGCGTGCGTGCATTCAAACGGTGCGACTGTCTGGTATTGACTCAAACAAGTTTTAATCTCTTGATGTCTATCAGCGTCCATGATTAACTCATGTTTGTTACTATAGTAACTACATAGCTACACTTGGGTACTGTCATTATAATTAACCTCTTTAAGATTGTCTTTTCCCATTTTAATTTAAGCGAGGCTGCATTGCTATCAGCAGCAGCAGCAGCAGCAGCACTACCACCCTTTGGCAAAGTGATTTTTTTTTCAAGATTGATGAATTGACTTGATTATTAGGTGTGCGAGTTGATAAATGGTCAGATACTGGAATGAATTCATGACATATTCCTGTACCTCTAGAAGGAGATAATGGCCTGTAGCGTGACAGGATTTGAACGTCTGGGAGGGGAATGTCATAAGGCAATGCATTCAACAGCTTGGCTTTCTCATTGAACTTGCAGTACTCTATATAATGCTGAAAGAATGGGATGTATCGGGAATCAAAACCACTTTATTTGTCGTTTCATTTCATGCACTTGCGCACATGAAATGAAACGAAATATCGTTTCTCCCAGCCCACAACAGTGCAACACGAAAACACATATCCAAAAACTGCAAGAACACATATATCCAAACTAACACACGTATCCAAACTAAACAACAACAAAAAATCACTGTCCAATAGCACAAACGGCAGCCAGGATGACTGTCGGAACTGCCGGTCTGCATGGGCTAGCAGTTAGCTTAGCCTGCCCCGCTTCCACGTCCTGTCAGCCCACCCTCGGTGTTTCCTCTTCGGGCAGGGCTGTGGTCCTTGGGCCCACCGGACACGCAGACCAGGTTCCCTCCGCCGATCCAACACTAGCTCTCCCAGCCAGACACCTTCGACACACCTCCCCGCACTCCACATGACGACACTAAAAACAATCAGCGCTAGGCGAGGCCTAGTCGTTTAACCAAAACAAATTAATTTCTACAACAGGCACGATGACTTAACTCTGGTTACATGTTTTGTGTCACAGTGAAGTGGTTAATAACCTCTTTACAACATCCACAGGTAAAGTCATGTCTCTCCAAAGACCTTGCTTCACATGTGCAACTCCTGACTTGAGTGCTACCAAGCCAATAATCTTCGTGACTTAGAATTTGATATTAAGTGGTATGCAATTGTCTTTTATCTTAATATATAAGCAAAAACGTCACCATATACTGTTTAAACCTCAAACACGTAACAGTGTAGAATATCCTGTGCATGAAACAATCCGCCCAAACGTTAGTAAGGGTTGGGTGTGCATGTCTTGGATTAGGGGTTCTTATATTGCAGCCAAAGATGCAAAAGAAAACATTTTTTCCTTGAGCTCTAAAGGAAATCCAAATGTATTATTAGCTTTTTTATGTGGGGACCACGGTCAGAAAATAGGTAGATGCCACCATCAGCAGTAGAGGACACCATTCTTAGACCCTAAATCCGATGAGGAAAAACTCCCCAGAAAAGTCCTTCTTTTCTGGACAAAAAGGGGAAAACTCATGAAGAGCACTGGAGGAGCATTGGAGCAGAGATCTCTCTTCCAAATAGGTACACTGAGAAATTTGGCACTTCCCTGTTTTCATTGTTAACGCAGGCTTGAACATTGTTTTGTTCTTTTATTCATGAGATGCTGCCATCTGGGAGGTTGATTTGCCTTGTGTTGAGGAAAATGGTGACTGTTGCTTTTACTGTCAACAAAATTTAGCTTTAATATAGCCCAAAGTGGCATGTAGGTCCAAACATCTGATGACTTGTGAGGCATATATGTGTCACGGACCTAAGTGTGATCCCATGGCATGTTTGGTCTCTGAGATCCTGATACTTTTTGGAGGGAAAAATAATAACTACAATGGAAGTGAATGGAGCGCCATAGACATACATGCTTTTTTTAACTCATGAACTTTACATGTCATCTTTTTGGCCTATAAATATTGTTAATTTTATACCGTTAATTCTTAGATTCCAGGTTTTCAGAATTTAGTTTAACTGAAATTTTAGTTGTCATATTTTTTGGCTTTTTGAGGTTGGCCTGATGCTGAAGCATGTCATCGCCAACAAGGTCTGCCATGCTGTATTGTTGTGCATTTGATAAATGAATAAAACTTGAACTTTGAGATTATGGATGGTCGATCATGTGGTCGATCATGTGGTAGATCATTGTGGTCGACCACAATGATCTACCACATGTCTGGTTGGTCAGCCAGTGCCTGCTTGTCAGTCTGGAAATTGAAGTCCCACAGGATCGTAGCTCTGCCATTCTTAACCACCTTTGGCAGTGTCTCCCATTTGGATTCGGGGACTTCCAGTCTGTATTCAGTACAGATGTTCTTGTACACTATCCAAGCCACTTAGTTATACCTTTCAGTGTATGCTTTCCCAGCTAGCATTTTACACCCTGCTACTAAGTGCTGGACTGTCCAGGGGCGACTCTGCACAGCCTACATCTTGGGTCTTGTGTGGTGTAGTATAGCCCGACCTCAATCAATCTGGTCCTGAGGTCCTGTTCTTGTGCTGCTATGATCAGAGCCTCTGTGCTGTCCTTCAGTCCAGCCTTTTCTAGCCACTGGTAGAATTTATCAATATCAGCTACGTCTTCTATCTGTTGATGGTACATCCCATGGAGGGGCTTGATCTTCCATGATACCTGCCCTTCTTCTTCCGCTGCACTTTGTCTTCTGTTGCCTGAGGTACTCACTCAGCAGTTCATCCTGGGGGGCCCTCTTTCTGATGTACGCATGGATGTTCCTTGTTTCATCCTGGATAGTGGCCCTGACACTCACTAACCCTCGGCCCCCATCTTTTCACTTATTGTACAGTCTCAGGCCACTAGACTCTGGTGGAACCCTCCGTGCATTGTGAGGTGTTTCTATGTCCTGATATATGTGGCCTTTATCGCCTCCTTTGGCCAGCTTATTATTCCAGCTAGGTATCTGTTGACTGGTAGGGGATATGTGTTGATGGCTTGGATCTTATTCTTCCCAGTGAGCTGGCTCCTCAGGACTAGTCTCACTCTCTTGAGGTATTTGGCTGTAGCTGACCTCCTTGCTACCTCCTTTCCCTTTGGAATAGGTACTTGTAACTGTCCTGTATGTTTGTTATCCTGCCATCTGGTAATTCAGCCCCTTCAGTGCTCACCAGCTTTCCTCTTTTTGCCACCATTCGACCGCACTTGTCCAGTCCGAATGACATCCCGATTTCGTCGCTGTAGATCCTGGTGAGGTGGATCAGCGAGTCAATGTCTCGCTCATTCCTGGCATACAGCTTGATGTCATCAATGTAAAGGAGGTGGCTGACGGTAACGCCACTTCTGAACCTGTATCCATATCCTTGTTGCATTGCTGTTGTGCGATGCCTCTTTTCCCCATATATCCTTCCAGTATCGCTCAGTCTCTGCTCTGGGTGGGTCTGATGTTTTTCCTTTGTTACTTTGCAGCTGGGAGTACATTTTGAGTGGTTCTTTGAGGAACAGGTCATTTACTCTTTTGGCTTCTACTTCCTTAGTGTATCTCTTCAGCCTAGTGGCAAAAGCTGTGAGCTGTGAGTTATATATATCTTTTTATAATTTGTTGTCATGTCTTATGCCCCCCCCCCAGTCAAACTCCATGTATGTGTTTTTCTTTGTTCCTGATTCTACTCTTGGAAATAAAAAATAAAAAAAGACTATAAGGATTGCAATCCTATAAATGTCTGTTGGAGAGTCACAACTGTTAATCAAGACAAGCGGACAGCGTGGTGGTAAAATGAGCCAAGAAATAAGGCTCTTTGATGCCACTATGCATGGTACGGTATTATGGTGGCACTTTCACAACACTCTGAAGCCTCAGTGTACTTGCTAATGATGACAGAAGAGGGCAATACGGCATCGAGATCCAAGAGGATTCATCGAAACGCTCATTAAAAGGTCTAATAATTAAAATATTGATTAATTAGTTTAACATTGATTTACAGTCACACTTTATCACACCGAGAGGCTCTAATTACTGTGCCATTATGCCACAGACTGACCCACTCATTTTTTGTCACTAGTAATGAAAAAGAACATTTCTTTAACTGCCTTTTAAATTTTTGACCTGTAAAATTTTAATAGGGAGTACGGTGGGTGTCGGATCTGGATTGGCAGTAAAGTCATGGGTGGCTAATGTCTGTGAGTCTGGTTAAGTGGCTGTACACACCGGGAGATGAAACGCCTCTTCATAGGGATTGTTCAGGGCTTCTGTGTTTTAGCAAAATTGCTTTTACCATTTCTGTGATGCCGCAATGAATAATTACAACAGAACTTGACTTTTCTAGTGTCTCGGTGCACTTTTTACAAAGCGTTAAAACGTCTGTGAAATACGGCAAAAATGTTATTAAGAACCTTGGGAATACAGTTATTAAAGTTCTTTAATACAAGCACTTTTTGTGGCTGCTATTTGGTAGTTACTTAATGAAGAGGCGTTGAACAGGAATTGAATCCTATTTTCCACTCCATGGAGTCAGAAAATGGTACTTCAGACACTTGTGAGTGCAGTCAGGAATCTCAATTTGACTCCTGAAATTGGAAATGTGTAGACATGGGAGTGTGGTGCCAATAAAGTTGATGAGGTTACGGCTGACCAGTGGCAGCGTGCCCTGCTTGACCAGCCCGTCCACATCTTCCAGACCACCACAAAATAAGGCCACATACTCTATAGACTGCATGTTGTTATGCACACCTTTAAAAAGGTTGGTTTATCTCTTTTGCCTCAAATGTTGTCTGCAAACGTGGGTGCGTTGACATGATTTTGATCATTTCGGTATTACATTATTATCAGGACGAAGTGTCCAAACACCAGGGTCGGCCAAGAGACGCGGTCAGTTGTCGGTCGCGTTGACATTATAGAAACACTTTCTTATGCTTCTTATTTAGGCAATTTTTGCCATTATTGGACAGCAAAATGAGGAGACACAGAAAAGAGAGAGAAAACAAAAAACGTGTGCAGCAAATGTCCTGGGCTGAATTCAAACCCAGGTCGTCGCAGTCGGGTCTTAACCCGACATGGTAAGTGCTTCTATGGCCAAGCCACCCGGACACCCAGTCACTTTTCTAAATATAGGCTATATGTTACCTTTTGGAAGGGTCCAGTAGGACAGAATGACATCAACCCGGGAGGCTGCTATTATAATGCAGCTGCTCCATACGAGATAATACCTTTCAGTTAATTCAGGTGCAGTCGTCCGTCATTCTGGAAAGCACACAACTAATGAGTTCATAACTTGGAGAGGTCCACTCTGAAAGGGGGCTAGCATGACATCATTAACGGCATCGGAAAAAACACTGCGTTAACTGGCAAGCACCTCAGTCTCCCAGCTAAAAACAGTCCTCCAAAGAGGACTCGCAAGACTTGTAAGACTTGAGACTTAGCTCATCCGCTACACACAGTGAGCCTTACCGGGCTTGCAGCCCCCATGTCAACAAGTATCTGACCGGCTGCAGCGTCCCACACCAACACACACAGCCCCCCCACCCCCACCCCACCCACCCCAGCTCTGGGGCTTGTTATAAACTCCAGCCTGTGTTTTGTTTTTACTGTGTGTGTCTGTGTAAGAATTTCAATGTAGGTGTCAATAAAGCACGATATTGACTTGAGTGGTTGATTGATTGATTGATTGATTGATTGATTGATTGATTAATTGATTAATTGATTGATTCTTTATTTACACACATGAAAATTTAAAAAGGATACAATATATCATTGGCAACAGAATGTGAAGGAGAATGGCCTAAAAACGCTCAAGGGGCTTGAAAAGTGGCGTTCTCCAGGCAGCGTACTACAGGAACCAATCACTGCAATGCGGTGTGCACTATGTGTATGTACCTGTCAATAATTCCAGATAGAGCAAAAGAAGGAGACACAGTTTAGCACCGCAGCTGACAACTTCAAATGACACTAAAACAAATTCAATTTTCATCCGCCTTTTTTTTATTTTTTTTATTATGGGTTAATATGAAGTAGATTAAATTCTGACCATAAGTTCACCATTCCCTTAAAGAAAATTCATTTATGCATGCAGTAAAACCAGTTTATCATCATGTACAGTACCTAATTTGAATGATTGCTTGAACTATCCATGCCCATTAAGGGACCAGTGTTGGAAATTACCTTCGGCTATATGTACTTAGCACAAAAAGTAAGGAAATTTGTGTTTGGTAGATTATTTCTTTGTTGTAACAATGCTTCTTGGCAATAAATCTTACACCGTTGGAAAGCCTGTTTATTTCCCTTTTAAGTGGTGGCACATTTGTAAGGAACATGCATTTGTGGGATGAGCAGCAGAGCTGAGTATGTGGGTTGTGCCCATGAAACATTTGCCAAATCTTCTCTGCCAATGCCAAACAGCTTATTTTGCTGCTGCTATTGACTCTTGTGTTGAGCTTCTGGTACCCCAGGTGCTGACAATCAGCTGCCTGATAGAAGATTTATTGCCAAGAAGCAAAATATATATATATTGTAACGTGCATGGATAAGTAGACACGTTGGTCCTTGACTAACGGGTCGGACCCTTTAGTCGACTGGTTAGCGTTGTCGCTTGCGGAGTGAGATACGGGTTCGCGTCCCAGCTGTGGCGAAGGTTCCCGGACTGCCCCCTGAATTTGCCACAATATATATATAAACACACACACACAAGTGGTAACTTAAATTGTCAAGTCTGTCTTTGTTGAATCACATTAGCAGCTGATGAGTGTGTGACGCACGAAACAAGCTTGTACTGCTGTGTATAAAAACTTTTTTCCTGCATCTGTATTGATATATATATATATATATATATATCAATACACACACAGATATATATGTGTGTGTGTGTGTGTGTATTGATATATATATATATATATATGTATTGATATGTATTGATATGTATTGATATATAGATATAGATATATAGATATATATAGATATATAAACAAGAAATGTGTTTTTATGAACTATCATGGATCCCAGACCTACTGAAGACATCAGTGTCCTTAAATCAAAAGTTTGTTTTAAACTTTATAACTGACAGTCATTCTAACTTTTACAATCTATAGTTGATGTAAATAGGTAATGTAAATTATACATCCAAATGTGACCTATTGACTAGAGCAAGGTGCTCGTACTATAACTGATGGAAGGAGTGGGTGTAATTATAACATCAAAACACAATGCAGAGCCCCCCCCCCACCATCCAAACCCCCAACCCCCATTCTCAAGTGATGGAAATGGACTCTTAAAATGTCAACTCTCATAACAAAATTAGAAACAAATCGCAACAAGTCCATTAACAAAGGGCTGAGGGAACATGCGGATGTCTTTCATATTTTAATGAGATATGAACGGTATTACACCTCCACGATTTTGCTGCATCAGATCCTACACCCACCCCACCTTTGTTTGCACTCTCTATTTGCATTTCAAAGGGAGCCCATGGGAAACTGCTTTGCATATTTACATCTGATTAGCAACTTTAAATGAACATGTCAAAATCTGGAAATTATTTTCATCAGTGACATAGACGGGACCACACTTATTCCGCTCCATACAGTTTAATGTAATGACACAATGCTAAATTGCGATTAGAATTACATGAAATGGTGTAATGCAAATTTTACACATTAACATGTTTCACCAAATACACGTCAGGAGAAAGGCTATTTTGAGAAGTGTGGTGTGTATGCAAGCAAGAGGACAGTGTGGGGGACTTGCAATGATTTCTACTGGTAGGAGAAGCAATGGAAATGATAAAAACTCACCCATTACATGGTAAGTCACAGGGCCTCTGGGCTCGTTGACTTGATTAGATGATAGAGTGGATTGACTGAGTTGCATTTGGTTGAAAAATTAACATCGCAACTAATTAAAGCTTGGAAGTCCAAGTTCTCGATTGTTGAAGCCAGGCTAGTTTCCTTTTCTCCTCAGTGATGTTCTGCGAGACTCTCCCGCACCATTATCCACAAGTACGTGTGTACATTTCAAAATGGTGCAACTATATAGATATGGCTGCCCAATCCAACCGTAGCTTCCTACCTTTGGCCAGATGACCAGCTCCAATTGAGCAGGTAGAAGTAAGGTGCCTTGCTCAAGGGGAAGTAATGTAGTTTTTAATGCGGTGAGCAACACTCCTTTTCTCTTGTTCGATTTTCTAAATCTGGATTTTAAACCAGTGACCTACAGGTAATGAGCTTGCTTCTCTAACCTTCAGGCTACTGCCAACCCCATCAGATAGCATTGGATATTTCCCTATTATATCAGAAATGATTGGGACGGAGCCATTTGGATAAAACAATCCTTTGCTGAGACACGGCTACATCTTATTTTGCAGTGTATCCTACCAGAAAGACGGACTCATTCAAATTTCATGACCATCCCTTGGTGGGCCCATTATTATGTATTTTCTCCTTTTCTTTTTTTTTTACACAATCTGTCCATAATAGTGAATTAAAGAGAGGGTGAAAGAATGGTCAAGCCACCACATCATTAAAAAACTCTAAATTCAACTATGCAGCGGAAAAGGAAACACAAAAACTTGACAATTTAAGTTAACACTTGGTCATGGTTGTGGGGGGGGCTATAAATTTCTAATGCAAACTTTGTTCCACTGAGCTTGGTATAAGGTATGAAATATGAACTAACTATGTGATTATTAATTGGGCCCATTGTAATTTGAGGATTCTGGGCTGCATATTGTTGGCAGCTCTCCACGGGGTCTGTCTGTGCTGGAACGTGTCGAGGGGGTACGAGCCTGGATGCCTCAGCCATTTAGAGAGCAGCTTGCCACTCGCACATCGGCATACCAATGAGTGGGGTTAAAAAGGCACGGCTCCTCTTGGAGACAGCTCTCCTTCTCCGGCTCAGCTCCAAAGGGTCTCCACGGACTAATTTCCAAAACCACCTCTTAATGTGGGCTTGTGTCAATCACCCGAACAGACAGCTTCATCCCCTGATATGGAATGGTCATACATTAGAACCAAACACAGCGGCAGGCAATACAATGGTTTTTTGAACATCCAAATATGGGAAATCGATTTATGAAAAATGAAGAAAGGCTCTTTAATTCCAGATTGATGAGCGTTAGCTATTTCTTCATTCATTTTTGTTCACATTTACATTACAGTGGTAAAGACCAGATTCACGAAATGAGACAAAATGTCACAGTGATGAAAATGAATGATTCCTTTTGTTTCTCACAAGTGATAACAAAAATGTCATTGTGATCACGTGGGAGTATAGTTTCAAGTTTATTTCACACACACACACACATATATATATATATATATATATGGTCATATATGGTATATGGTATATATATATAGCACTGTTTAAACAAAATCAGGTTTTGCACCAAAGTGCTTCACAAACAGAATAAATGAACAAACAATACATAAGGATAATGAAATAAAATAGGTACTCATGGCAGCTAATTATCCCAGCACATATAAAGCTAAAAGCAGTATTTAGCAGAAATAAGAATTGACATTAGGACTGGGTGAAAAGATGAAAACAGGCTAGAAAAAGTTAAAAGCCAAGGAATAAAACTGGGTATACTCACACTACAGTATACTGAAGTAAATGTATAGAAACACAGCACAGCTTTGTGACAGGTGGATAAGAGAATATTTGCTAGGTTATGCTAGCTTTAAAGCTGTCAGTTACCAAACTTCATTCGAGATGTTCTTCATGCGCTTTTCCCCCAAGTACCTTGCATCGGTGATTTATTAGGGGTGCTTAATAACACCTAAATTTCATCCCAGCACCCCTAAAAAAATCATTTGTCATTATTGTTGTAACCGGTTATTTTTTTGCCCGGTGCGGGATTCGATACGGGGTGTTTTTTGCACCACAAGGCCACATCACTAACCGCTCGGCTAAAGGGTCAGACCCGTTAGCTAGCTAGGGGCTAACGGGTCTTATTAGTAGTTTACATTGTTGTTACGGACTGTCCAGCCAAATCCGGATGTGTTGGATTTGCGTGTGTGTGATAAACTCAAGGATGAAGTGTCCCTTTATGAGTTGAGAAAATTCTCCTCCGTTTTAACCTGAATAAACTGTTTAAAACCCTCTTCCGAACCATCTGTTACGGATGGCGAATTAGGAGGGCAGTCCGGGAGACCGTCGCCACAGCCGGGACGCGAACCCGTGTCTCCCGCTCCGCAAGCGACAACGTTAACCAGTCGACTAAAGGGTCCTTCCTACTCGTTAGCTAAGGACCAACGTGTCTACTTATCCATACACGCTACACTATTCTTATTTCGTCCTTTTGGAGCTCCGTGAGGTTGTGTTCCCACGTCATTGGCTAATTTGGCTGGCTAGATCTTCATGAATGAATGAGACGCCGTACAAGTGGCTTTAAGAAAGTCGGTTACCATACCGTTACCATGGAAATGGCTCTAAGAAAGACGGTTAGCGTACCGTTATCATAGAAATGGCTCTGAGAAAGACGGTTAGCGTACCGTTACCATGGAAATGGCTCTAAGAAAATCGGTTAGCGTACCGTTACCATGGAAATGGCTCTAAGAAAGTCGGTTAGCGTACCGTTACCATTGAAATGGCTCTGAGAAAGACGGTTAGCGTACCGTTACCATGGAAATGGCTCTAAGAAAATCGGTTAGCGTACCGTTACCATGGAAACGGCTCTAAGAAAGACTGTTAGCGTACCGTTACCATGGAAATTGCTCTAAGAAAGTCGGTTAGCGTACCGTTACCATGGAACTGGCTCTAAGAAAGTCGGTTAGCGTACCGTTACCATGGAAAACGCCGGTTCCGGTTCAGTGGCAGGACGCGTCAGAAGTCGCGCCCATAATCACGCAAGGTATTGTAAACTACTAATAAGACACGTTAGCCCCTAGCTAGCTAACGGGTCTGACCCTTTAGCCGAGCGGTTAGTGATGTCACCTTATGGCGCAGTACACCCGTATCGAATCCCGCACCGGGCAAGAAAATAACTGGTTACAGTATCGTGGGGGCTAGGCTCTTCGCGCTGTCACTCAGCGTTGCTACGAGACAGTAGACAACGGCGCGAGATTTTTATTTTTATTTTTAAAGGTAAGCTGTGGGCGTAATCCGCCGACAAAAAGAAAGAAAGATTACAGAAACACAGTGTAGTGGATGTATGGACATAATTCACCAAAGCTCGTTGTTTGTCTTAAATTGACGCGCATACTTGAAGGGCTCGGGGTGTAGCCATGGTAACGCGGCGCCATGTTGTTGCGGCGGGGTTGTGAAAAGACAAAGAAGCGACACACGTTGGTGTCGTCACCGGGAGAAGTTGTTGGTCGGCGTTCTCGCAACTTCACAACAGCGGAGCGTGGCGACGTGTGCGCCGCTGACTGGGATGCGCGGGTGAGAACGCGTACAAGCCCAACTGCGCCACCTATCGCCGGGGTTTCCCCGCTAGTCACGGAGGAGGGAGCGTGTGACGTCAAACCACGACGTGCGTCAGGAGGAGCGAGAGGCTGCGGAGGACGGAGTCCTCACAGCTGAGTGTGTGGGCATTATATTGTAGCGAATTCGGGGGACAACGCAACCACAGGAAGTGCCGCGGCCGGGAAGCGAACCCGTATCGCTCGCACCGCAGGAGGCATCGCTAACCGCTAGACTAAAGGGTCCGACCCACCAGCCACCCAGCGGCCAGCTTATCCATGCACGTTACAATATTGTAGCGAATTCGGGGGGCAGTCCAAGATACCGTCGCCACAGCCGGGACGCGAACCCGTATCTCCTGCACCGCAAGCGATAACGTTAACCAGTCGACTAAAGGGTCGGACCCTTTAGTCCAGTGTTTCTCAACCGGGGGTCCGCGGACCCCTAGTGGTCCGGGGTGTAATTGCAAGGGGTCCGTGAAAATAAAATATCTTTAAAAAAAGATCCTATGACATTTATAGAAATAGGATTATTTTACTCAAACGTGAACGAGACCTTTATCTACCTAAACTATAAAGGGTAACAGGACTTTTTTCTCTAATTACATCTGTTTCACAAGTGTAATTTATTGTATTTTAATAAGAGATCTCGCTCCCGTTTGCATTGTTAAAAGTTACTGAATACATATTCTGTTTTGTTACATATATCTGAAAGTTACTGAATACATATTCTGTGTTGTTCCATATATCTGAAAGTTACTGAATACATTTTCTGTTTTGTTACATATATCTGAAAGTTACTGAATACATATTCTGTTTTGTTACATATATCTGAAAGTTACTGCATAAGAATTCTGTTTTGTTAACTATATCTAAGTTACAACTGAAAGCTCTTATTTTTGCCCCAAAGAGTGAATAAATGCTATAATGCAATTTAAAATGCAGTTTCTACTGTTTCTACAAATTGCAACCCCCCTCCCCCAAGATCAGGTGGAGGGGTCCTCAGGGTAGATCAAAAATACGCAGGGGGTCCAGGACCCCAAAAAGGTTGAGAACCACTGGTCTAGTCGACTGGTTAGCGATGTCTCCTGCGGTGCGGGCGATACAGGTTCGCTTCCAGGCCGCGGCAGTTCCTGTGGTTGCGTTGTCCCCCGAATTCGCTACAATATGTTATATCTTTAGCTAAAGCTACTGAAGGCTGCTGCTGCTGCAGGTGTAAGAGAGACACCCGTCGTTTCGGACAGAATGAGCATTTTTTACCAAACGAGCGTTATTAATCA
Organism: Lampris incognitus; assembly: GCF_029633865.1. Classification (NCBI taxonomy): domain Eukaryota; kingdom Metazoa; phylum Chordata; class Actinopteri; order Lampriformes; family Lampridae; genus Lampris; species Lampris incognitus. The sequence goes on from NC_079221.1 coordinate 3,905,952, forward strand.
AGTAGTTGCTACAGGACCACAGTAGTCGGAGCTCCTCAGTGGAAGGTCGCGGGATGTGTGACCCACCTCCCCACCGACGTTCCCGTCTCCATTTCGGGAAGCCGGCAGCCTACCTCTAACAGTGGCTTTGGGGAACTTGTCTGGGGGCTTAAATGCGTGTAAATCGAAAATCAACTCCGTTCTACACGTCCTGCCCACCCCACCCCTCGTTTCAAACTGAGCTGTGGCTAGCCAAGATAATTTAGGATTTCGTGGCGCAGAAAAACACAAGTGAGTGGGCACGTTAGCAAACAGAACCTCTGGATGCTCTGGCAGGGAGCGTTGGGTCACATCCGTGCTACTGTGCAGCTGATTCCATGTGTTTGGAGATGTCCGCGGAGTTCTAGCAAGCTTTCTGACAGTATTTGCATTGTATGATGTTTCTGTCATTGCTTGATGATATGGACTGTCCCTATGTGGAGACTAGAACCATGTCTTCTACATTTCTCCTCATATCTACTTTGCTGTAAACTTGATCTTTTCTTTACTCTGGAAAGTTCTGGGGCCTCATTCGTCAATCGTTTGTACCTACAACTTTGTTTTTACACACCCAATGAATGTATTTTTAGCTCAAGATTGTTAGAGGCAAAGCATGATGGTTATTTGTAATTCCTTCCCCCTAACATCTGTTGTCTACCTCTTGCAATGAGAAATCACACAGGCTTGCAAATACATCAGTGTTAGCCAATTGGTGTCTAAATGCAGGGGTTACCCAGGTCTACACTGGTCTCTGAGACAAACTTCAGGGCTGAAACATTCCATGGGTGTGTACGAACAAATTTGCACGTACGAACAATTGATGAGTGAAGCCCCTGGTCATTATGATTGAGTCAGGTTTCATTAACTGACTATGGGTCCTCTCTAAAACAGGTGTATTATACTGAAGTCTGTGATTGTTCATTCTGAGCCATTATTATACACTACAATAGACTCCCCAACTAATTGGGTTGCTGCTAAAGGTAACATTGTGTACCTAATTGAATGGAGGTTTGCCAGGGAGGAAGGGGTTGAATACTTGAGGAAACGGCACGTTCCATTTTTCATTTTCTTAAATATTTTGTGGTGTAAAACTCATGTTACTTAATGATTATTCATTCAAAGTATTGTTGTATATTAAAATATCATATAGAAAAATATTAATGTATTGTTATTCAATGAAATTAGCAGGGGTTGATCACTTTTGCAAGGCACTGTATGCATGTCACATTCTCATTAGGGGTTGAGCCCCGCTAAAGTCTGATTCTAGAATCGCCCCTGGTGCCTTGTAAGACACGAGGGGACTAATTAGTCACCAGTTTTACTCACAACAGTCCTGATTAAAACCTAAAATTTTGTTTAACTGAATAAATCAACAAATAAAGGATTCTGTGATATGGTAAGCATTCCATACATCACCTTGGTAATTACTGGACTCTGCTAAATGTCTCAATATCATGAGCATCTGAGAGAACACAGAGGGTATTAAGCAATATCCCTTTTTTGCAGGATATATAAAAACAAATGGAAACGCATGCTTTAATGTCATGGTAATTTTTTTTTACTCTCAATTCACTTTTCTTTTTTTTTTTATGTTTTTGAATTACTCGGTGACCTGCATGTGTACACAGTAAGATACGAATTTTGCCTCCGCAGGCGATGGTCATTTGCCTGCATTCGTGCATGTGTGACCGAAGTTTTCCATTTACCCGATAGAGGAGTCAATTTATGCGTGATTGACTAGTTGAGCAATTGATAGCATCTGTTAAGAGCAGTAATGCAGGGTTAAAACAAAAGCTGTATGGAATTTGACTGGCAAACTATAGAACCTAATGTCAGCACTAAGCCCTTAGTATTGATCACAATACAATAATGCTGAGTGGCTTCTGGTGCCTAGTGTCCAGTCTGCCCATCAGCACATTCACAATGAAGTATCAGCTTAGAAAAGACATCTGCATTTGTTGGGATGCAGTGGAGATAATGACTAAATTGCTGAAAGACAGAGCCAACAATTATTTCGACAAATATGGGGGTGTAATGCAGTGCGTTTCAGCCATATACCTTAAGCAGAGGTACTCCTGCTGATGTTTCTTTTCACTTGTCAGTGGTAAACAGAGACAGCCTGTAAGTACACACTCCACTTAACTCCTAAAACACAACTTATCACACTCGTCTGCTGAATCAAAACCCCTTTCACGCTCTAGCTTCTCTGAACATTGACTGTCTGAGAAACCATCCCACATACTGAGTTTTGCTTTTCGTGTTACAATCCGAGATGACATACGACACGAGAAATGATGAGAAAACTGTGGGGAGGCTTCCAGTAGATTGATTCTCCCATCGCCTCATTCTTTTCTAGTTAGTCTTTTATTGACTACAAAGGTAAAGTCGTCGCAAAGCACAGAGAGAGCGGAGTGAACTAGCCTGCCCTGTTTAATCCGTGGGGCATTTGAGGAGGGTGATCACTTCTTAAGATCACAAAGGCCTACAAGGAAATCAGTGCAGTCTATGAGATCCCCAAGCTGATTTAAAGGAGAGACGTCCCAGGCTGGGCTCCAGGCCTTCTAGAGGAATAAGGCCATCCTGCACAATATCATCCTAAGGCTCCTGAGGACAGCACTATTCATGGTCAAATAAGAAGGCATGAGGTTTGAACAGTAACCCTGTGTGCCTTAGACAAATAAAGAGGCTTGCTTTTCACAGAGAGAGAAAACAATATCAGAATTATCGCTCGCTGCATCAGTGACAGCGGTACGTAAATCCTTTGTGGTAGTTATTCATACATGATCTGCAAATCACATATTTCCAATTATATCTCCTGTGCATACTCTGATAGGCATGAGGAAAATCCTTTAACTGTATCTACCCTGCTACTGAACTATTCCTCTTACGGGCAGAATTGAATCTTCCCTTACAAAGATGGTGTGGTTAATTTACTGAAAGGCAAATACAACATCCAGCATTTATTAAAAAAGATTAGTGTTATGATCCAGAAGCGGTATGTTCCTTAGGGTGATAGGGCAACGCACCACCAAAGGGGAAAAGGAGAATTTATTTTTTCAATCACATTCTACCGAAGTGTTACGCTAACTGTGACTGTTCTAGACAGTTTGTCCTGCCTCTGCGTTTCATAGTCCAATCAGCATCAAGTCGTGTTCTGTGGAGTACCACTCCTTTTGGACGATTTCAGTCTGATTGAAAATCGCTCTGATAGACATTCATGCTGAGGCACTTCTTTTTTTTTGAATTGCAGACACTGCAATGCAATCTCTGTGGGTTCTGGGAGGGCTTGCACTCACGTGTTTTCGTCATACATAACCGGGGGGCAGTCATACCTCATTGGCCACTGCTATGTGTCGCTGGTCTGCACGTCTGCCATATTGGGGGGGGTGGGGGGTCAAGATTCACTGGTAAACAAATACAGTGTCTACTCAGAGACACAGACTTCAGTACAGAATCGACTGTAACTCGCTTAATTCTGAACCGATTTTCATGAAATGTGGTTTGTTATAAGTGTGAGAAATCGAACATTATACCGGTTACTTATTGGAATTAAATTCAGTTACTGGGGGCAGATCTACTCTGCTCCATGCCAAAACATTAACCCTCTGAATAGCCACAACTTGCTCTAGGACATGCGGGCTCCGATCTATGAATAGGCAACATCAAGTGTAAACTATTTAAGCTCTTGTGAGTTTCTACGAAAATGTAGATTTCTGTATCTATAAAGCTGCCTGGTTGCTTGGACAACCACACTGGGAAAAAAAAGTCTGTTGGATTTACATAAAAATTATGTACATCGGTTGCGCATATTAAAGTTATGTTTTCTAAAAATAATTTATGTTCAATATATACCAGTTTAGGCGGCACGGTGGCGCACTGGTTAGCGCGGTCGCGTCACAGCAAGAAGGTCCTGGGTTTGAGCCCCGGGGTAGTCCAACCTTGGGGGTCGTCCCGGGTCGTCCTCTGTGTGGAGTTTGCATGTTCTCCCCGTGTCTGTGTGGGTTTCCTCTGGGGGCTCTGGTTTCCTCCCACAGCCCAAAGACATGTAGGTCAGGTGACTCGGCTGTACTAAACTGTCCCTAGGAATGTGTGTGTGTGTGTGTGTGTGTGTGTGTGTGTGTGTGTGTGTGTGTGTGTGTGTGTCGGCTGGCCTTGTGATGGCCTGGTGGCCTGTCCAGGGTGTCTCCCCGCGTGCCACCCAATGACTGCTGGGATAGGCTTCAGCATCCCTGAGAGCAGGATAAGTAGTTAAGATAATGGTGGATGGATGGATATACCAGTTTAGTAGTTTTCTCAGGAGGTCTTCCATCCAAGTACTAGCCAAGCCCATACCTGCTTACTTTCCGTTGTTTGGCAGAGCCGGGGGGTACATGTTGGTATGGCTGCTGACAAAGCAAAAGCTAAAAAAAAAGCTTATAAAAGCTGCTCACATTTACACATGCTGTTTGGATGCATGTTGATGCACGTTTTCTCCAGGGAATAGCATAGTGAGTAGTAACCACAGATACCTTTACAATATACCACTGCAGAAGTTTTCACCGCTCGAAGGGGGGCGGAGTTTCCAAACAAAACATAACTTCTTCATTCGTCCTTAACATGACTGAAACTTTTAGATTTTACATCCATCCATCCATCCATCCATTATCCAAACCACTTATCCTGCTCTCAGGGTCGCGGGGATGCTGGAGCCTATCCCAGCAGTCATTGGGCAGCAGGTGGGGAGACACCCTGGACAGGCCGCCAGGCCGTCCCAGGGCTGATTTTACATCCATCAAAATTAGAAGAATTCTACATGACTGAAATATGATAGAGAAGTAACATAAATTAATCATGTCTTATATACGAAATGGTTTTTTGTAAATTGTACATCCCCACCTCTCCCCTTTTTTCAGTTTACTGGTGTCAGCGACATGCATCATCTCTCGGAGAAGGTGGAAAAACATGAAAACATCAAAGATGCATATGAACAGTTGCCTGAAATGTTCGGCTTTCGGGAGGGTCAACATTGCCACACAGTTGGACGAGAGCTACAAGATAGCTGCCTGTCTTCACAGCGATGAGGTGAGCAAAAACCGCCAAATTCTAGCCCGTCTTAGCGACAGTGTGACGTTTTGTGCCGTGTTCGGGTTAACCTTGATGAAGACTGTCTTATTGTGATGGTGAAGACCTTACTCAGTTTTATTTGATTAATGGTAAAGCAGGTCTCTCTCTCTTCACATTCAAAGGTATTTGTGAGGTCAGACTGATAGATGACAGTTTATCTGTTAACGACCACAGTGGATTGTTCAGTCATTGTAGAGCTAAAATAGCTTTATTCAAGACACTGACAATGAACTCCTGGATGTAGCTGTCCACAGATACTGTACAGTATATGAGGTGACCAGACACAACAAATTGTGCAATGCAATGTGACAATGTCAAGTTAGCTAGCTGCCTTAGGTTACCAATTGAACGGGTCACCTTAGCCATCATCGCAACAATTGCCCCCCCCCCCCCCCCCGAGAGATTTGGCAGCAGCTGCCACTGTTAAAATCTGTAGAGGTGGACCCAAATGCAGATACAGACAATGGAGTTAAGCAATATGAAAAGGGGTTTATTGTAGGAATGAAGGGGGAATGAGGATGGCAGACAAGCAGAAGGTAGAGAGGCGATGGTGGATGACAGAGCTGAACTGAGCAGAATAGCGGTTAGCAGAGTTGAGCTGAGCAGGGCATGTGGATGAGGAAGTGAGCGTGGCTGGCTGAGGATAAGCTCGGGGATTTAGTAAGTGAGCAGGCAACGCAGGCAGGGAGGCCGGAGGTTAGCAATCCTGGACGCACAAGGAAACATAGTAAATACATGCAATGCAAACAACACGAGGAACAACTCTGAGTATGCAGTGCAGAGTGGCTTAGAGTGAGAGACTACCACTGTAGTAGAAACAATGATCTGGTGATGAGTGGATGGAGAACCGGAGTAGATATACTGTTGAGTTGATGGAAGGCAGGCAAGCTGGGCACTTGCCGGAGCGTGCCAAGGAAGGAAGCCCTGGCCACACCACATACACACACACACACATAGAGACAGACAGGGGAAAAGGGAAACACATGGAAACACAAGGGGAAAAAAACCGGAGGCACGGCTAGGGCCGTGACAATTCTAACAAACAGTTTAGTGTAAAGCCCGAGGCAGCTCTGTGAGATAATCCAACTTTTGGTATTGCCGCAGGTTTGTCATCTTTATTTCAAAGTTGTGATTGCATTTTGAGCTTTTATTTGTGTTGTGATGAGCCTCCATTCACAGTTTCACCATAGACCCATTTTCAAATGGCCTCTGTCAGTTAAGGAGAATGGGGCGCTGTAGAAATCATTATTATTCACATATTAGCATTTTGACCATCTTTAGAAAAGAAATGTTTCTTACTCCGTTTTCTTTCTATTAATTAATCCTAACTACAATTGCGTAAAAAGAAAAAACAATATGCACAAACCCCCTTTCTTGGCACTGCGAGATAAGGACCAGCAGTTTTGAGCTACAACTCCAAGAGAGTGAGTGCAAAATTAATGAAGGGGGAACTCTGACTTTTAGTAAATGTAAAAATGTCATTAATGTTATTATTCAGTCACCTCAGTGGTCTTGAATTTAGATCACAGGGACCTCATGTGTGGAATCCAAATGGCTTGTATTTCCATTCTCCAAGTTTCAGGGGACCCTGGGAGCACTATACTAGGATCCTTTGTGTGCGATATGTATGTGTGATATCTGTAAGGTGGAGGAATCCTAGATATAGATTTAGTCTGGTGCTGTACTTATCACATTCATTCGTTCATTCATTCGTTCATTCATTCATTCATTCATTCATATCCTTTTGCTAGTTTCTTAGAATTGCCCCTTTTTCCATTTTGAAATATGATGTGCTAGGTAGACTGTTTACAGTCTCATTAAGAAACTCTTGTTTAGTAGACGATGTTATATTAGATAATACATATTAGAATATATTAGAGGTTGTAAACCACTATTAGTGAAATTACTAAATAGGGTCTCAAAATAAGTGTTCCTTGAAAAATGATCTATAAGTACATACAAGTAGATATGAATATTTCTCATTTAGCCTGCATGAATCTTACTGGGGCGGCACGGTGGTGCAGTGGTTAGTGCGGTCGCCTCACAGCAAGAAGGTCCTGGGTTCGAGTCCTGGGGTAGTCCAACCTTGGGGGTTGTCCTGAGTTGTCCTCTGTGTGGCGTTTGCATGTTCTCCCTGTGTCTGCATGGGTTTCCTCCGGGGGCTCCGGTTTCCTGCCACAGTCCAAAGACATGGAGGTCAGGTGAATCAGCCGTACTAAGTTGTGTGTGTGTGTGTGTGTGTGTGTGTGTGTGTGTGTGTGTGTGTGTGTGTGTGGGAGGGCGGGCCCTGTGATGGCCTGGCGGCCTGTCCAGGGTGTCTCCCCGCCTGCCGCCCAATGACTGTTGGGATAGGCTCCAGCATCCCCGTGACCCTGAGAGCAGGATAAGCGGTTTGGATAATGGATGGATGGATGAATCTTACTGGACCTCTTCAAAATAAAATGTAATATTTCTGGCTTTATGCTTAACTTTGTGCTGTATGCTCATGTGATGGCATATTTCGTTGGGTGGAAATTTTAAACCAACTTTTGCTTCATCTTTCATCCAGTTATACTTTTACCTTCACGAGTGTATTCACTGGTAGCATAGCTTGCCTCCGTGGGACAGCGATAGTGTAATTTCTAGGGGCTGAAAAACACGGCACTTGACAAACAAATCACTTGAACCCTTAACATCCCAACTCTTCTTCATTTTGACAACTTTTGGAAAATGGCAGAGGAAAAAATGACAAGTACTTAGACCAACAAGTCCTCCAGCCCATACGACCACATAGGTGGTTTGTCCTCTAATACGACCCACAGGAGCGTTTCCTAAAGTAGCGCCCCTACCGGTGGCAGGAGGTATGCCACAGATACTTTTCACCTCTGTGCATTGTGGGTTTTAAAACAACGTGGGAATAGAATATGTAGTCAGTGCGTTGTTGTGTTGTTTTGCCATCTAGTATAGTAACTAAGATTGCTAATGACAGTATATTTACCTATGAATGACGTTATGAGAGCTAACTTAACGTTAGCCAACAGTTATAAGAGCTAACTTAACGTTAGCCAACAGTTATAAGAGCTAACTGAACGTTAGCCAACAGTTATAAGAGCTAACTTAACATTTGCCAACAGTTATAAGAGCTAACTTAACGTTAGCCAACAGTTATAAGAGCTAACTGAACATTAGCCAACAGTTATAAGAGCTAACTGAACGTTAGCCAACAGTTATAAGAGCTAACTTAACATTAGCCAACAGTTATAAGAGCTAACTGAACGTTAGCCAACAGTTATAAGAGCTAATTTAACGTTAGCCAACAGTTATAAGAGCTAACTGAACATTAGCCAACAGTTATAAGAGCTAACTTAACGTTAGCCAACAGTTATAAGAGCTAACTGAACGTTAGCCAACAGTTATAAGAGCTAACTGAACGTTAGCCAACCGTTATAAGAGCTAACTTAACATTAGCCAACAGTTATAAGAGCTAACTTAGTGTTAGCCAACAGTTAGCAAGTCAGCTAGTGTGGACATTATAACCGCTATGTGACATTATACTTTTCTTTTATTAATATTCCTTCTCGAGAGCTTATGGAAGGAGATGCTTATTGTTACAGAGGAAGTAACGTGTTATAATTACGGAGGACGGCGAGGAAGCAGCTTCAAACCTCACTACAGGTCGTAATAAGCTGCTTGTATAAACGACCTATGAGGTCTTTCTTTTTTCTTTTTTTCTTTTTGGTGGAGGACAGTCTCACTTAGATATGTGCACATTGTGTGTATGTAACTACAATAATGAATATGAACATACATGTAATGGATATGTACATAAGAGCTGTGCATATATGTGTGTACATATCTATATCTGGTGTATGCACATGTCTATAATCTGTGCATTGCATCTGTGTCATCAGTCTCGTGCGTCCTCCATACCGCTCGTGTCCGCTCATGGGTGTTCTTGTTCAGATCAGTGATCAGTTACATGGATCCAGGTCAAAGTGGTGTTTGGCATCATATCTGCAGATCAGACAAGTGAAACACCCGTCATCATGTCACAAAACCCCACAAAAATCCCTGCTACCGCCACACACATCCTTACCCTGCTCCCCAGTCTCCCCTTTCAAAATAAGAGTTTTGCCATTATGTCTTGTACTTGTCTATCTCTGGACCAAATGTTTGTTTTTTGATTGCTCGGTCCAATATCAGGACAGTGTTCACTTAGCACTTCTTAGGGGAAAAAGACCAAAGCCATGTGTCAACTTTCACTGTGTGCAACCAGCTCACCTGTTTGCAGTCCACAGCTATCTGTGCTCTCTACCTCCTCAAACCACTTCAGCTATCTGTGAGCCTCTCTACTGTTTATATGCACAACTATTATAACTATTATACTTAATTCTTCTTTTTTTTTTTTGATCCCCCCCCCTTTTTTTTTTCTCCCCAATTGTACTTGGCCAATTACCTTATTTTCCAAGCCATCCCAGTCACTGCTCCACCCTCTCTGCTGATCCGGGGAGGGCTGCAGACTACCACATGTCTCCTCCCATACATGTGGAATCGCCAGCCGCTTCTTTTCACCTGACAGTGAGGAGTTTCACCAGGGGGACGTAGTGTGTGGGAGGATCACACTATTCCCCCCAGTTCCCCCTCCCCCCTGAACAGGCGCCCCAACCAACCAGAGGAGGCGCTAGTGCAGTGACCAGGATACATGTGCACATCCGGCTTCCCACCTGCAGACACAGCCAATTGTGTCTGTAGGGACGCCCGACCAAGCCGGAGGCAACACAGGGATTCGAACAGGCGATCCCCATGTTGGTAGGCAACAGAACAGACCGCCACGCCACCCGGACGCCCATATTGTATTTAATTCTACCATTCAAATGTATTTCACCACACAGCATCAAATGTATGATGTCCGCGCAGCCATGTGTATGTCTGATTGTGCATAGTGTGACATGTCTGAGCCTCCAGAATACGTAGTTCGAGAAAGTCATAAATTATTTGGTGTATCTCATCTCGATATCAAGATACTGAGTAAAATTTCATCTTTGCTTATGCTCAAAATACATGTGGCGCATCTGATTCTGCTCACCAAACCTTGCTGTAGCGATACTGAGTGCATTATTCATGGCTATAAATAATTGAATGTAAACAGCATATAAATGTGGAGTTGTATTTACTGTCAATTATCTGTCATCAGTCTCGAGCTCTCTTTAACTGGATGCTACTCTAAGATGGGCTGTGTGTGTATAAAGCAGGTCAGAAAGTTGACACGTTACCAAGAAAAACTCCCCCACATTTACTATAGTTGGCAAGCACACGACTACATTTTTTTCATCTAAACTTTTTAGATGCTTTATTTTTTTTTGTCTTTTTAGATTCTCTATTTTAGTATTTAAAATGATCCACACCACACCACAGCTACAAATCGTTTAACAAAACAAAAATATAACATAAACAAGTATGTTTAGTAACCATTTTCCTTGGGCGTAACCACGCATTTGTTTGGGGGGGGGGGCAAGACTGAGAAAATACCAATCCCCCCCCTCCCCAGTATACAGTAGAAAATAAGGCTCTGTCTGTTATTTCCTATTTATTTTCAATTTATTTCCATTTGGGCGGCACGGTGGCGCAGTGGTTAGCGCAGTCACCTCACAGCTAGAAGGTCCTGGCTTCGAGCCCCAGGGTGGTCCAACCTTGGGGGTCGTCTCGGGTCGTCCTCTGTGTGGAGTTTGCATGTTCTCCTCGTGTCTGCGTGGGTTTCCTCCCACAGTCCAAAGTCATGTAGGTCAGGTGACTCGGCCGTACTGAATTATCCCTAGATGTGTGTGTGTGTGTGTGTGTGTGTGTGTGTGTGTGTGTGTGATGGCCTGGCAGCCTGTCCAGGGTGTCCCCCCGCCTGCCGCCCAATGACTGCTGGGATAGGCTCCAGCTTCCCCACGACCCCGAGAGCAGGATAAGTGGTTCGTGTGACCCCCCCCCCCCAATTGTACATTTAGTTGGTTAAGCATGTTGAGGTTGCTTTTAATGTTCACTAAAACAAAGCTCAGAATCAGCTCTCCTAACGTTTTAATCTACCTCACATCGTTCTGTGCTGTGACGGTTTTCTGACGGGTTCTTTTGGTCAGTCAGTGGAGGTGAACAAATGTAGGAAGTACCGTTACATAAAAAGCGGAGAAAGCAGGACCGGCAGCTAGCCATATGAGTTTTTTTGTTTTGTTTTTTCAGACAGTAGGTATCTAGATACCTAAGGGTATCTAGATACCTAATAGGTAACGTTAGCTTAGTAGATAAGGCAACAGCTAACGTTTCAAGCTAACCGCTTATCCTGCTCTCAGGGTCGCGGGGATGCTGGAGCCTATCCCAGCAGTCATTGGGTGGCAGGCGGGGAGACACCCTGGACAGGCCACCAGTCCATCACACAGGGCCGACACACACACACACATTAACACCCACATTCACACCTAGGGACAATTTAGTACGGCCGATTCACCTGACCTACATGTCTTTGGACTGTGGGAGGAAACCGGAGCACCCGGAGAAAACCCACGCAGACACGGGGAGAACATGCAAACTCCACACAGAGGACGACCCCCAAGGTTGGACTACCCCGGGGCTCAAACCCAGAACCTTCTTGCTGTGAGGCAACCGCACTAGCCACTGCACCACCGTGCCGCCACCGTGCCGGCAGCTAGCCATATGAGGGTTTTTTTCCAGACAGTAAGTAACTAGATACCTAAGGGTATCTAGATACCTAATAGGTAACGTTAGCTTAGTAGATAAGGCAATAGCTAACGTTTCAGGTAACTGTTACTACTGTACATTGTGCGCTGTTGTATATACACTTACTCTTTCAATGTTGTATTGTATAAGTTGTGTAAACACAACATCCATTACACGATGTCCGTCTTGGGACAGAGATCCTCCTCTGTTGCTCTCTCTAAGGTTTCTTCCTATTTTTTCTCCCTGTTAAAGGGTTTTAGGGAGTTGTTCCTTATCTGATGTGAGGGTCTAAGGACAGGATGTTGTGTTGCTGTAAAGCCCCTTGAGGCAAATTTGTAATTTGTGATATTGGGCTATAGAAATAACATTGACTTGACTTGACTATATAGCTAGCTAAACAGCATGATAACATAAAAGCAAATAAAACTAGTAATACAAGCAGAATATTCAAGGTATCAAATTAAAATGATCATCAAGGTGAGTTGCCGTTCTGCTAAAATAATGTATCTGGTCACAATGCAGGCAGCATGGAGCGATGGGGAGAGGGGGAGGCATGCTGAGAGACAGGGAGAGGGGGAGGCATGCTGGAAGCGGTGGCCAGACAGGATCATGCTCTGGAGATATACAGATGATCAGGTGAGGAATTGGGATGCGGGACTAAACAGCTTGATAACCTTAGTTTTAACTCAGGGCTACATTTCAGTAGTAAATAAAACTAGTAGTCAAAGCAGAATATTCAATTTGAAATGATCATCAAGGTCAGACGTGTTCCTCTGGTAAAATAATAGCTGGTCACACTGCGAGCCTTCAGAACTATGTTCTACTTGTGCAGATTTTCATCTATAAATGTCACAGAATTGAGGGAAATGCACTTTAAAAAAATTCTGGGGGAGGGTTTTCATTTAGGACCCCCCCCCCCCCATGTCAGCACCATGGTGCATGGTTAAAATGTTAGTTTCATTTAGCAGACACTTTTATCCAAAGCGATGTACATCTGAGAGTTAATACAACACAAGTAAGGCTCTAGTCAGGAGACAACAACACAAGTCAGTGCCAAAAAAATAGGTTCGAGTGCGACAGGACATAGGTGTCAACAGGCAGTGCACAAAGGCAATGCATAGGGTGCACAGAAGCTTTTTTTATTTTATTTTTTTTATTAATACCATCAGGTGTGGAGGTGTTTGTGAAAGAGCTGGGTCTTCAGCTTCTTAAAGATGGAGACAGACTCAGTGGATCGATTGGAGTTTGGTAACTTGTTCCACCACTTGGGAACTACAGAAGAGAAGAGTCTGGCTAGCGACTTAGGGCCCCGTTGTTTCGCCCGGGCCCTTTTCAGTCATAAAACCAATCAAATTCTGGTTACCAGAATCTATTGAAACATTCTGTGTAGATAAATGAAGCCTCCTCTCATTTAAGTTCTTAAGGAAGTCACTGTCAATGAGCGACAAATCTCACTTAATCCGTCACATCCCAGTCAGCACAGCACATTCCATCAGTCTTTCCTCTGAATGGTGACTTGGTGAAGAATCTGCATAAATTGACATGGTGAATGAAATCTACTCGTGCAGTAAATCTCTTGTTATAATGTTTGTTGAAGTCCCACGCTGGTAAGGAGTAGATTCCATGTTTTTACTTTAATAGTGCTAAGTAGTGCTATATCTCAAATGCTACCCTTACTGACGTGAGGAGTAGTCTACATTGTGAGAACGATTTCCGTGTTTGTGCAGTAGTACAAATGGCGGGTATCCTCAGTGCTTGGGAAGCAGGGCTGTTTTAAGATGTGTTCATTCATATGTATTGCACCCTAAAGTCAATTTGTTCTGGCTGAATAATGCCAACATACACCAAATATTAGTCGTAATCAGTGGCGGCTGGCCAGTACAGGGCTCTGGGGCGCCGCCCCCTTCAAACGTCAAGAGATGAAAATCTACTTAAACATGTTAAATATAATTTAGGTGTATAATGCAAATAATGATGAAATAAAAGTGTTGTCAGTCTGTGAGCGCCTGTCAGCAGCATTAAGTATTGGTTCAAATGGTGTTTGGTTGATTTCTTTCTGAATACATATACTTCCTGGGTGAGGGGCGCCGGCCAAGCCATACCTTATGTAAGCCCTCAAACTTGTGGCGAGCAGGTGACCTGAGGCTGCTGTCTGATTGGTTTCTTCAGATTTTCCAGGGGAACTGCGCCCCAGACACTCCCACTTTTATTGGCAGTGAACTGGTATTGTTTTAATGTTTTTTGATCTAATGTGATTGGACGATTCTCATGGCTGTCAATCATGTTCACACCCGCCACGACGCCTTCTCTCGACTGTCAATCATCCACCGTCTACGAGCCCTGATAAAATCTATAGGCTGCATTGTCCTTCTTAATAACTCGGTGACTGTGTGGACATTAAAGCAGCTGTCAGGTGTGCTGCGCCAAGCTAAATTGCCCCCCCCCCTCTCCAAAAAAAAACTGTTTTTAGCACCAGCCGCCACTGGTCGTAACTTTATTTTCTGAAGAGTGAACAGTGGGAGCGTAAAAGCTATAGCTCGCCTTCAGCGCTAGATGAACTCGTGAAGGATCTCATACATGAGTGATCCATCATCTCGCCAAAGGCTGATCTAGAGAGAAATTGTCAACATCTGTTGAAGCGGTTTTTAATGAAGTCGTACCAGGTATGATTTATATATATACACACACACACACACACACACACACACACACACATATATATATATATATATATACACACACACACACACACATATATATATACACACACACATATATATACACACACATATATATACATATATATATGTGTGTGTGTGTGTGTGTGTGTATGTATACATACACACACACACACACACACACACACACACACACACACACACACACACACACACACACAGGAGGAGCATGAGGGTGTTGTTGCAGCATAAAGAAAAGAAACCCTCCTGAGTGGACATACGTACATCAAACCCTGCGCTGCAGCACAGACAACATAGTCTGTAATTAACAGTGACCGTCTGTCTGGCAGCAGTGCACTGACAGAGTTTATATGCTGTCGACTTCATGTCTGCAACTTTTTTTTTATATATAAATTTGTTTCTGATTTTTCCCTTTTTTCTCCCAATTTAGTGGCCAATCGTTCCCTATTTTAATTCAAACACCCACCCTCGTACTGCATGCGTTCGCCAACTGCATCTCTCCGGCCGGCAGTCTCGAAGGAGACGCCTCGCCACTTCCCTGACAAGGCGAATCCAGGCCGAACCGCTGCTTTTTCCGACACACACAGAGACGCATTCACGTGACGAACACAAGCCGACTCCACCCCCCTCCCGAAGACAGCGTTGCCAATGATTGCTGCTTCATCGAGTCCGGCTATAGTCAGATCTGACGAGACCGGGGCGCGAACCCCGGTCCCCAGTGGGCAACTGCATCAACACAAAGCCGATGCTTAGACCGCTACACCACCGCGGACTCCATGTCTGCAACTTTTGATGGGGATTTGCACCATTTCCACGTGTTTGCACGTTTATTGTTAGTCGTCATGATTTAGCGAGCTGATGTTTTGTAGTTGTGCGTTATTGCGTGGTTGTCTTCAAATTCCTATTTCAGTGTCCTGTTTGTCACGCCCGTGTCACGGCAACCCGCATCGAAAGATTTAACAAAGTAAGAATCATTGAAATCTTTAACAAAGGATGGGTTTTACCATAGCATAATCTATAGTTCAGCTTTCTTTGATCGGAATAGAAAGCTGATCCATAGATTTGTAAGTTGTAGTTGCATGTTATTGTGTGGTATGGTATCTCCTCACTCATTAACTTTAGATGAGGACATTAATTAGGCGTAAGTAGCTGTGATTAAAAAGAGCAATCGGTGTATCAAGAAAGAAATCACAGATATTTTAGATATCATTAATGCCCATCCATCCATCCATTATCCAAGCCGCTTATCCCAATCGGGATCGCCGGGATGCTGGAGCCAATCCCAGAAGTCATTGGGCGGCAGGCGGGGAGACACCCTGGACAGGCCACCAGGCCGTCACAGGGCCCACACATTCACACCTAGGGTCGCAGGGCTTAATTTGTGCCGGAGCATGCTCCGGGACCTCCCAGATTTGGACCGGCACCTATTTGATTGGCTTTTGTCACTCTAAAAATCTGTAACAACATTTTCTCTAATATTTAGTGTTATCTGTTCTGTCACTCTAGTATCTCCCATTGACTTTTTTTATAAATTGCTTGTTTACCTACGTTTGATTCATTTTAAATCAGCCATTTTTTTAAGAGAGAGAGAGAGAGACGTCAATCACTCACATCATGCAGTGCACGCCACGTCACAGGAGCTAACATTACCGCGATATTAGACTCACAACAACTAGCCGCCTGCTCTATCAAAAGCCATTGGTTAAAAAATGTCAGAAAGACAGTCAGATGTGTTTAGTTTGTTCAGACCAGCAGGTCAGCCGAACCCTAAGAAAGCCATGGTCATTTCAGAAGACCAACAAGGAAGGGCTCAGCACAGCACAGCAGCAGCTAGCACAAGCCTGGCAGCACCTGCTACTAGCAAACATGAGGAGCAGGAGGAAAAAGAGGAGGATAACGAGCCAGAGGGCAACCGAAGAGAACTTTTTTCAAGGTGTACCCCTACATACAGGGCAAACGAGCGATAGAACCTTGGACCAGAGGACGTTTTTCGGAAGCCTGGCAAGGAATCTGGAGAAACGTATTGTAACAATCACAGATGAATAGGCTCAGTGGCCCTTGGCTAAGGGGTCGGACCCTTTAGTCGACCGGTTAACGTTGTTGCCCACCGTGCGGAATACACGAGTTCACGTCCCGGCTGTGACCGTCCGGCCGGGCTGCCCCCCACGCGAACTCGGATTTCCTGCACCGCGGGCGACTATGTTAACCAGTCGACTAAAGGGTCCGACCCCTTAGCCAAGGGCCACCGAGCCTATTCATCTGTGATCGTTACATTATGCTAACACAAGGGAAATACCAAACAGGATACAACGAGTTACTTGATGATTTAAAAGTACTCTACCCACAACATTGGTCGGACGACCCTGGGGCAGTGTTTGGGGAGGATGAAGTCGAAAGACTCTGCCAGCAGTGAGTGGTGTGCGGAATGTCATTCGGGCATATAGAGGATATAGGGACAATGGTGGGAAATTTGTCCCAGATGGACTGAAAGACCTCTTGGCAGCAGCAGTCAACACTGTCCCCATCTCAAGTGCAGAGTGTGAGAGGGGCTTTTCCCAGATGAACCTACTCTGCACCGCCAACAGCTCATCTCTTCGCACATCCACCATCTCCACGCTACTCTTCCTTTGCCTTGTTAGACCACCGCTCACCCTGTTCAGCCCCATTCCATATGTGAGGACACAGATTACTAAAGGACACAGAACTGCACAGGACACTAGCAGTAAAGTAAGAAGCAGGGAGAAGGAGGCTGAAGGCTCTATTGATGTTTTGTGGGCTGTTTTGGACAAATAAATAAAAGGTACATTTTAAAAATTATTTTCTGCAGTGTTGTTAATTGAGCCTTATAGTTTTGTGGTGGTGATCAGTGTATCGGGTAAAATTGCGTAATTGAAGCGCCATAGCCTATATGCATTGTATGCTGGCAAGTTGTTTGATGTTTTTCGTCTAAACATTTGAAAGCTTCTTTAGCTCGGCATTAACTTGGCGAACTTTGCTACTGTGCACGTGTCTACTGCCTCGTTGTCACGTCAGATTAGGCTAGGCCCATCTAATTAATAAAAGCAACAATAAAATTATTGGTCGAAAAGCACATGACTATTGCATAGCTGTTTCAGCATCATGAAAAGTACTGTTTTGTGCATTTTTAAAATGCGTTCCGTGACTTTTTTTTCTCACCCCTAACCTGCCAGAACAGCACCCTCTCAGTGCTCCGGGACCTCCTCATTTACAAATTAAGCACTGCCTAGGGACAATTTAGTACGGCCGAGTCACCTGACCTACATGTGTTTGAACTGTGGGAGGAAACCGGAGCACCCGGAGGAAACCCACACAGACACGGGGAGAACATGCAAACTCCACACAGAGGACGACCCCCAAGGTTGGACTACCCCGGGGCTCGAACCCAGGACCATCATGCTGTCAGGCGACCGTGCAAACCACTGCGCCACTGGGCCGTCCGTTTTCACAAATCGCTAAGAAAAAAAACCCATATAGAAATGGTCGTCAGTAATGTACTTTTAATTAATGTCCATCCATCCATCCATTATCCAAACCACTTATCCTGCTCTCAGGGTCCCGGGGGATGCTGGAGCCTATCCCAGCAGTCATTGGGCAGCAGGTGGGGAGACACCCTGGACAGGCTGCCAGGCCATCACAGGGCATTTGGGGGAAAATAAGGTGTTTTTACAAGCTTTGCTCAAAATGGCCACATTTTCCTCTGAATGTTTGCCCTTATGTCTTGTAAAACATCAAATCGTGCATTAACATTTGAAATGGTTATTTTGAGGTCATTTTCATGGTAAATTTCATACAAAATTTTACCTGCAACATGCACTTTAAGGCCTAGCTGTGGTATATCAATAATTGGCAGCTGAAATTATTTTAAGGTGGGAAAAACCCCTTCACCACCATCCCGCCCCATGCCACCCTGCAAAGTCCTCCTGAAAGTCCTGCTATCATTAGTCCTGCAAAGTCCTCCTATCATTAATGTACTTTTCAAAAATATTTTATTAAGAATGTAATCCACCTCTGATTCTGAAGTGATCAGTGCACAGTGTGCAATGTAATACATCACTAATACATGCACACGCGTGTGCTGTCCCTCTCGCTCTATCTATCCCCCCCCCCCCCAAACACACCACACGCACACCCTCCCACACATGACCCCCAAACACACACAAACACACACACACACACACACACACACACACACACACACACACACACACACACACACACACACACACACACACACTCTCACACACACACACACACACACACACACACACACACACACACACACACACACACACACACACACACACACAACTTATAAATCCTTTTGTAAAATAACTGCATTGCTGTGCTTCTGTGCTTGGTGAAATATGACAGCAATTACTCCAGCAACATCTGAGTTGACTACCTCTGCAAGCCATTACACATAAATGTATTGTGATCTCCGCGTTTAACACCCCGTTATGGACCAAGATGTATTCCCTTCCTTTTAGTCTGCAGTGGCATCTGGGGTCATGGCCATTTTATCCAGATCCCATTTCTTGTTGTATCTTTAGCAAACCATGCAAACTGTCCGTCGAGGCTCAGACTGCGGCCTTTCTCTGTTGTTGCTATATGTAGGTCAAAGAGGATTTTTTTTTTTAAAAGGGGATGATAGGAATACTGGCCGGCAGTAAATGAAAGGTATTTTCAAAGACAGGACTACTCTTTTATATGGCTGACCAGAGCAAACTGATAGTCAATGAAAATGGTGTCTGCAAGAGCAAACATTGCTACACCCGCTGCATCACTTTTGTGCCGTTCTACAGAGAACTATCTGGAAGGCTTTTTCTGGATGTAGAATCAATTAACTTGTCCTATAATAAGGGGCAAAAACCGGGAGTTAGCAATACACAACTAAGGTCCAAAGGTATGATTGATGTTAGCCTCCATTCAACCCCAGCGTGAGAGGAAAAGCTAAGTAAACAAATAGCTCGCTCTCAGACTGTACTCCATTAAACCGATGTTCAAAACTCTCTTTCAGGGAGTCAGACGTATGTTTTCTGGTGTCGCAAAAAGGTGTTTGGACACAGAAAGTGATGAAGAAGTGCCGTGCTGTTGTCAGAATCAGTGCTATGATGGACGCGTATTGTGCCTGGCTGATAAATTGAGTAAGCCGGCGAGCTGTGTCGTAAATCTCCTGGATGAAGGACAAACAGTGCCTTCGATCGGAAAGAAGCAAAATTCTCCGCGCATCGTTAGACAGACAGCATTAGGAGATCATGAATTCCACAGCAAAAGTCAATTTGGATCCGAGAGGCCTTTTAGTTTACAGTGACTTTATTGTTTCTTGTTACTTATTTTTGTTTTTGTTTTTTGTATTTGTTTTTGTGCTCATATCATAACCGCAACAAATTGTGGGGGTTTTTTTGTTTTTTGTTTTTTGTCGTATTTGGGATAGTGGCTGACAACTCTACATGTGTTCTTGTCAAATCTCACCACGATCTTAGTTGCCAGAGGTTTCTGTGACGAATGGGTTATTATCTGTTGCTGAATTGACACCGTGTCAGTTCCTGTCTTGAACCTTTTATGTTTCACTTGGATGCACATATCACAATCTTCCTCTTCCTCTGCACAGCCACAGAATACATTAGTCTTGTTGTTCTGCCACCGGCATCGCTCGCAAGAATCCCAACCACTACGAATGTGAAAATGCTTAAAATTAAATTTAAAAAGAAGCAAATTGATGAGGAACACACTGATGTGTAGGGGTGATTCTTCCATTTGGGGCACTTTTGGTGTTTGAAATGTTGAAAAAATGGAAAATAATTTTCTTTAAAATCTGTTTTTCCTTGTTCAAAAGCTCTATTAAGTGGTGTGGGACAAACATCTTAGCACAGCTTTGATCGTCCTACAAAATAAGTTTGATATTATGATGCTTTTTTCAAAGTTATAACAGCAAAATGTGATGTAAGGACACGTGGTGGTCATGACAACATTCACTTTTTAGAGAAAAGGTTGGCCAAGTCTTAGACTTGCTAAGCTAACTTGTTAGCTAGCATACAATGTACAATGGATATACGTGAATAAAGACAAATGTTTTCTTTCTGAACTAAAATACTCAACTAGTAACTTGTTTGGTGATGACTTGTAATAACCATCCTGTCAGATCAGGACATATAAACCTTCACATTACTACATCTGTAATAACCATCCTGTCAGATCAGGACATATAAACCTTCACATGACTTGCATGTGTAATAACCATCCTGTCAGATCAGGGCATATAAACCTTCACATGACTTACATGTGTAATAACCATCCTGTCAGATCAGGACATATAAACCTTCACATGACTTACATGTGTAATAACCATCCTGTCAGATCAGGACATATAAACCTTCACATGACTTACATTTGTAATAACCATCCTGTCAGATCAGGACAGATAAACCTTCACATTACTACTTGTGTAATAACCATCCTGTCAGATCAGGACGTATAAACCTTCACATGACTTACATGTGTAATAACCATCCTGTCAGATCAGGACATATAAACCTTCACATGACTTACATGTGTAATAACCATCCTGTCAGATCAGGACATATAAACCTTCACATGACTTACATGTGTAATAACCATCCTGTCAGATCAGGACATATAAACCTTCACATGACTTACATGTGTAATAACCATCCTGTCAGATCAGGACATATAAACCTTCACATTACTACATGTGTAATAACCATCCTGTCAGATCAGGACATATAAACCTTCACATGACTTACATGTGTAATAACCATCCTGTCAGATCAGGACATATAAACCTTCACATGACTTACATGTGTAATAACCATCCTGTCAGATCAGGACATATAAACCTTCACATTACTACATGTGTAATAACCATCCTGTCAGATCAGGACATATAAACCTTCACATTACATTTATGACATGGAAAAGTCACGCTGCTGCCATGACTGCTCATGAGCCTCTGAGCGCTTCTCATTTCCATGGCAACCATGTTGTTGTTGTTTGAAAAAGCGTTGTTGCTCTAAAATGTTGGGTGTGATGTAATGACAGATGTATGAGGGACAGCCATATTTAACTATAGAAATGTGCAAGTTGCACATATAAACCATATGAATTTGAAATATGTCTTTTTAAATTCTGATGAGAAAATACAAAGTAAAGCTTTAATGAATTTAAGCATTTTATTACTTTATTGTAGAGGGAAGTTAGAAAGTGTGGGCTGGGGACAAGCCCACAACAGTGAAATTCTGGCACATTTGAATTTTCAACATACTGAACAAGTATTAAAATGTCATCACTGAGACACAAATCTGTTTTCATAGCTAACACAACCTAACTCTAACACATACAATAACTGTTTTGGTTTTTTGTTTTAATTTTTTTTTTCTTGAAAATCCAGCCTGGGGACAGAAAAACTCCTTTAATTGAAGAATCACCAGATAGATACTTGCCTTTTTCAAACCTTGTGTAAAAAACAGCTTGCACTACACATCGCATTCAGCCCCCCCCCCCAACATGGCAGCAGGCCTGCATCCGTGGGCAAGCTGTGCATTTTCAACCAAACTAATTTGAGTCTTGAAAATCGAGCCAACAATATTGTAGTGCAAGTGTAATTATCACAAAATAATGGAACAAGCTATTCTATATAAATATTGCTGCTGGAGTTCAGCATCTGAAGCACAGCGGTGTGGCCGCGTGCCCTCGCCTTCAACAGCCAATCAGCCGCTGTCGCTGCTGTCCGAGGCCGTGTCATCAATATGTCCCTCAGAAGGAAATAACAGTCGATCGGTTATTGAGAGCATCGGTGTCGTGTCATACATCGCTGTGTAGCTTTCATTGTCCTTTTTTCCTAACTTGTTGGGCGCTGGGGTATCCACCCTGCAAGCATCCGACACCAGCCGGCTTTATTCATCAGTTTTTATTCTTGCTTCTTTTCTTTTCTTTTTTTTTTTTGTCACAAGAACTGCTGTTTAGGACTTGTTCAGGTTATAATTGCTGTCTGCGTGTATCTAAGAATAGGACATTTCAGACATACACAAATGTTTGTTTGTGTAATTTGAGGATAAACTGTTTAACTTCATCGTTCCGTCTTCTTGAGACCTGGTAAACACAACAGATCCTGTTGACATTTGCTGTCCGTTCTTATAACAGAGAGGAGGACATTTTCCTAAGTGGATATTGATGTTGACAATGTAGTGTCTTAAATAAACATGGTCAAGGCTAATCTGTCTATCTGCCTGTCTGTCTATCTATCTGTCTGTCTATCTCTTTGTCTATCTATCTGTCTGTCTGTCTGTCTGTCTGTCTATCTGTCTATGTATCTATCTATCTATCTGTCTGTCTGTCCATCTATCTATCTATCTATCTATCTATCTATCTATCTATCTATCTATCTATCTATCTATCTATCTATCTATCTATCTATCTATCTGTCTGTCTGTCTGTCTGTCCATCTATCTATCTATCTATCTATCTATCTATCTATCTATCTATCTATCTGTCTATCTGTCTGTCTGTCTGTCTGTCTGTCTGTCTGTCTGTCTGTCTATTTATCTGTCTGTCTATCTGTCTGTCTGTCTTATCTATTTATCTATTTATCTATCTGTCTGTCTGTCTATTTATTCATTCATTGATGTATTGTATTTGTGTGTATTTATATAGGAGCATCATTTAAATACACAGTATATATTTATTGAAGAACATTTCTATAATACACCCAAAAGATTTTGATCTGGGGTGTACTCACACACACACACACACACACACACACACACACACACACACACACACACACACACACACACACACACACGGTTTTGTCTGTACTGTTACTGTAAGCATTTAGCTCTGCATCCCATCATGCATCGCAGGATATAAGTAAATCCATCAGAAGTTGACACATGCGGGCCTGGGGTGAAGGGCTTTTACCTTCGTGGATTCTGAAAGTGAGGTTGGCGCGTTGGAGTCTTTCTGCCCTCTAGTGCCCTCTAGTGGCCTCCAGGCTTATAGCTCATTTTCACCAGCGAGAAGCTGCCCAACTGAACTATTAGATATAAGCCATGTATAGCTAAATGTATAGGTGAGCGTATGGATGTAAAGCAAAAATGTTTCAGTTTTATTTCCACACTCAGTGACTTTCCTTTCGTGGAATGGATGAGGAAAACCAATATGCGTGATCTCTTTGTGAGAGTGGAGTCGCTTAGGTTAAACTGTATAAGTGACATCTAGTTTATTAAAGTTTCGCAGCGTTAAAAGTGAGTTGTACATTTTTGTTCACGTTTGTTTTTCTTTGAATTTCGAGTATCCCATCTTAGTTGGAGAACATCTACATCTAATGAAGACGTCAATGTAAGCCAGGGAGCGGTGTAAATTAATTGGAATTACAGTCAGTTCGCTAGTCGAGAGCTACAGATCCTGCCTGGCTCTGAGAGGGATGAGGTGGGGGGAGAAACTCTTCACAAATGCCCAGTGAAAGGTCAAAGTGGTATTGAATTTTTTCGAATATTTTTCAAAATACCCCCTGGCATTGCAAATATTTTTGACTACAGCCTTATACTTTGGGGAAGGATGAACCCCTCCACACCTCACCCCCCATCTCATCCACACCTCACATGCACACACACACACACACACACACACTACATCCATATACACACACATCCACACAGGTACGCACATGCACATGTACACGCCCGTGCACACACACACACACACAGAAACCACCACACAATGCCTGCCAATCTTTCCAGAGAAAAACATCGCTCTGGGTTATTCATCGATTGACTATTCAAATCCCAACATGTGCTGCTCTGCTTCTATTCCACTGTGTTCTGAGAGATGGACCATTTCCTAGTTCTTCCACAAGGCTTCCTACCCCATCCAGGAGTCACTCGCACACCATGTAAATGAGAGGGGGGGGTTGGAAAGAATGCAAATTGATCCACAATGTGTGTTCAAGTGCTTGTGCACGTGTGTGACCGTGTGTGCCGTTATGAACATTCTGACCTATTTTGCAGGGGGGAAAAATGCATGGGAGATACATCATCCTAAGTTCTGTAGTGCAGCCTTGAAGTAAATTACCCCTCTCTATATATTGTGTTGTTTTTAGAGTTTGAAACCTATTCTTTGGTGGAATACCTATTAAGTTTTGAATGGCAGGGATTGTATCTGAGGCCCACCGTGTACAAGTGTGTGTGTGTATGTATGTATGTATATATATATATATATATATATAGTATATCCCAGGTATTGCGCTGTCAAATGTTTCAGCTTTGCTTTTGCTTTTGCTTTTCGTGCCTTGTCTACCTTTAAAGTCCAAAATGTTTTCCTCTTGAAGACCCCCTCCTGCTTTCACCCCTGTCGTTTTCCCTTTCTTACCCATCCTTTTGATCGCCTAAAACACCAGTCCATCACTACCAGAAGCTGTGGTTTGTGTCTCCCTGCTGGCCACGGCATACTGTCTGTCTTCCAATGACAGCTGCTCCCCGCCGAGCTGCTGCCCGTTTGCCAAACCCGAGTGTTTGTGGGAGAAGTGAGCAGGTTTTTACATGGAGGACTGCCTTAATGTTCCTCAGCTGGTGGGCAACCACACAGGGTGGTGCACTTCAGAATCACTGTTTGTTCATCTGCACAGGGCTGAAAGTGAGCCCCCCCCCCTTCTCTTAGACACACACAGACAAAAAAAACTCAATCTATATCCTTTACAAAGAGAGCCTAGATGTACTCCAGCATGACAGGGCCGACAAAAAGGCATCCCTCTTAATAACCCTTTACACACATATGAGACATGTCTTAAAGCTCAATAACAATCCAGGTAAGGAAATCACGGAAAGTTGAATCAGTTCATCTGGATGCAATGTTTATCAGGAGAAATGCTACACATATATGAGATATGCTGTTCACATGCTGTCTCGTTCAACGTGTCTTCTTCATAAAAGCATT
Source organism: Lampris incognitus (assembly GCF_029633865.1). Taxonomy (NCBI): domain Eukaryota; kingdom Metazoa; phylum Chordata; class Actinopteri; order Lampriformes; family Lampridae; genus Lampris; species Lampris incognitus. Next base: position 3,931,439 of record NC_079221.1, read on the forward strand.
ACTACGCTTAACAATATCCTTATTGCTCTCGTATTTACCGCCACAATTCCCCCATGTCAGCTGAAATCTATATAAACACTTGGCCTGCTGGGGTGTTTCTGTTTCATTTGAGCGGTAAAGGTATGCCTTTCAACTGGGGATTAAGGAGGGGATGTGGCCTCTCCAGGAGCTCCCTCGGTGCAGAGCCAGTCCTCCCATGTTAATTTCCCAAGGTCAAGAATACCCTCTGTAATGTCTCTCCATAGAATGTGGACTGGAAAGACAATAACAAGAGCCCTGCTGTCAGGGAAAAGAAACAGCGATTCCATGTACGATACTGCTTCTCTCGCTAAATTTCATGTACAATACTGCTTCTCTTGCTAAATTCCACGTACGATACCGCATCTCTGACTAAATTCCATGTACGATACTGCTTCTCTCACTAAATTCCATGTACAATACCACTTCTCTTGCTAAATCCCATGTCGATGCTGCTTCTCTTGCTAAATTCCATGTACAATACTGCTTCTCTCGCTAAATTCCATGTACAATACCACTTCTCTTGCTAAATTCCATGTACGATACTGCTTCTCTTGCCAAATTCTATGTACGATACTGCTTCTCTTGCTAAATTCCATGTACGATACTGCTTCTCTCACTAAATTCCATGTACAATAACACTTCTCTTGCTAAATTCCATGTACGATACTGCTTCTCTTGCCAAATTCTATGTACGATACTGCTTCTTTTGCTAAATTCCATGTACGATACTGCTTCTCTTGCTAAATTCCATGTACGATACTGCTTCTCTTGCTAAATTCCATGTACAATACTGCTTCTCTTGCCAAATTCCATGTACAATACCGCTTCTCTTGCCAAATTCCATGTACGATACTGCTTCTCTTGCTAAATTCCATGTACGATACCGCATCTCTCACTAAATTCCACGTACGATACTGCTTCTCTTGCTAAATTCCATATACGATACTGCTTCTCTTGCTAAATTCCATGTACGATACTGCTTCTCTCGCTAAATTCCATATACGATACTGCTTCTCTCGCTAAATTCCATGTACGATACTGCTTCTCTTGCTAAATTCCATGTACGATACTGCTTCTCTCGCTAAATTCCATATACGATACTGCTTCTCTTGCTAAATTCCATATACGATACTGCTTCTCTCGCTAAATTCCATGTACGATACTGCTTCTCTCGCTAAATTCCATGTACGATACCGCATCTCTCACTAAATTCCACGTACGATACTGCTTCTCTTGCTAAATTCCATATACGATACTGCTTCTCTTGCTAAATTCCATGTACGATACTGCTTCTCTCGCTAAATTCCATATACGATACTGCTTCTCTCGCTAAATTCCACGTACGATACTGCTTCTCTTGCTAAATTCCATGTACGATACTGCTTCTCTCGCTAAATTCCATATACGATACTGCTTCTCTTGCTAAATTCCATATACGATACTGCTTCTCTCGCTAAATTCCATGTACGATACTGCTTCTCTCGCTAAATTCCATGTACAATACTGCTTCTCTTGCTAAATTCCATGTACGATACTGCTTCTCTCGCTAAATTCCATGTACAATACCGCATCTCTCACTAAATTCCATACTGCTTCTCTTGCCAAATTTCATGTACGATACTGCTTCTCTTGCCAAATTTCATGTGCGATACTGCTTCTCTCGCTAAATTCCATGTACAATACCGCTTCTCTCGCTAAATTCCATGTACGATACTGCTTCTCTCGCTAAATTCCATGTACAATACCGCGTCTCTCACTAAATTCCATACTGCTTCTCTTGCCAAATTTCATGTACGATACTGCTTCTCTTGCCAAATTTCATGTGCGATACTGCTTCTCTCGCTAAATTCCATGTACGATACTGCTTCTCTCGCTAAATTCCATGTACAATACCGCTTCTCTTGCTAAATTCCATGTACGATACTGCTTCTCTCGCTAAATTCCATGTACGATACTGCTTCTCTCGCTAAATTCCATGTACAATACCGCGTCTCTCACTAAATTCCATACTGCTTCCCTCACTAAATTCTATGTACGATACCGCTTCTCGCTAAATTCCATGTACAATACCGCATCTCTCACTAAATTCCATACTGCTTCTCTCGCTAAATTCCATGTACGATACTGCTTCTCTTGCCAAATTTCATGTGCGATACTGGTTCTCTCGCTAAATTCCATGTACGATACTGCTTCTCTCGCTAAATTCCATGTACAATACTGCTTCTCTCGCTAAATTCTATGTACGATACTGCTTCTCTTGCTAAATTCCATATACGATACTGCTTCTCTTGCTAAATTCCATATACGATACTGCTTCTCTTGCTAAATTCCATGTACGATACTGCTTCTCTTGCCAAATTCCATGTACGATACTGCTTCTCTCGCTAAATTCCATGTACGATGCTGCTTCTCTCGCTAAATTCCATGTACGATACTGCTTCTCTTGCTAAATTCCATATACGATACTGCTTCTCTCGCTAAATTCCATGTACGATACTGCTTCTCTTGCTAAATTCCATATACGATACTGCTTCTCTTACTAAATTCCATGTACGATACTGCTTCTCTTACTAAATTCCATTACAATACTGCTTCTCTCGCTAAATTCGAGGAAGACATCCATGAAGCTGTTGCAGGCTGACTGTCTAAAGGGAGATGAGAGGACTTAGCATGTGGTGTTCCTCCACGCCATGCTCACTATACTGTGTAAGGAGTGATGCAATTCACGCTGAATAATTAAACTCTACCTTTCATCTCAACTAAGTTTTAACTGGCCATCTTCATGCACTCGTTCTTACTGCCTTTATCCCTGTGGGAATTAGTTTTAATATGACCATTGCATTCATCGCCCACTGTCTTAAACAGTTTTTTTTACAAGCTCAACTATGTAGGTCTAATTGAGCTACTTTACATTGTAATACACCACTACTGCTACTACCACCACCACTACTACTACCACCACTACTACTACAACTACTCCTACCTACAACAACAACTACTACTACTACCCCACCTACAACTACTACTAACACACCACTACTTCTATTACTAATGCTACTACTATTGCTACTACCACTTCTACTCCTACCCACAACTACTGCTACCACCACCACCAACTACTATTATTACTACTGCTACTACTATTACTACTACCACTACTCCTCCTACCTAAACTACTACTAACACCACCACTACTACTACTACTACCACCACCACCACCACCACTACTACTACTATCACCATCAGTACTACTACTACTCTTATCTACAACTACTATTACACTACTACTACTACTACTACTACTACTACTACCACCACTACTGCTACTATTTCCACCACCACTACTACTACTAACAGTACCACTCCTACTACTCCCACCGCCACTACTACTACTACTACCACTACCGCTACTAGTCCTACCACTACTACCGTCACAAGTACTACTACTACTACCAGTACTACTACGTTCATCGCCCACTGTCTTAAACAGTTATTTTATAAACTCAGCTGTGTAGGTCTAATTGAGCTACTTTACATTGTAATAAGGCAACAAAATGCATAGGATTAAAGCAGACCTTATGTATTTTTTTTTTAAAAAGAAGGGGGGGGGGCTTTAGAAAAAGCTACATTACGTGTGTCTTGCCTTTTGAGATTTCATGACTCTCTTGTGACTCCACGGAGAATTACTGCAAGTAATTGATTATTAAAACTTGAAATTGCAAACCACATCCATTATTTGACGAGTGCATGTGTTATCCTTTTAATTAACAAAGCCTGCCACTCGCCACCTGCCAGTTCCAGGACCCCTAGAAAAATACTATATCAGAGGTTATAAAGGAGACTAAAGAGCCAGCGCTGTCTGGGCAATTAACTGAGACACAGTGCATCATAAAGATGTTCAGTATACCAAGAAAATCACTTTCATACAAAGTCCAGTTCAATGTGATAATTCAAGGTACAAAAGACTGGCACGTGTAGGCCTGCACTCGCTGTCCGTTCGTTTTGCTTGCCCACAAGTGGCGTTTTGAAACTGGTGAATGTAAGGGAGTTACCACTCAGAAAAGGTCACTTTCTATTTGACTGAATTTGCTTTATTATTATTATTATTATTATTATTAGTGGTAGTAGTAGTAGTAGTAGTAGGAGGGGGTAGTGTTAGTAGTGGTAGTGGTAGTGGTGGTGGGAGGAGTGGTGGTGATGGTGGTAGTGGTAGTGGTGGTGGTGGTGGTGGTGGTGGGAGTAGTAGCAGTAGTAGTAGCTGTAGGTAGGAGTAGTAGTGGTAATACTAGTGGCGGTAGTAGTGGTAGGAGTGGTAGTGGTGCTGGTGGTAGTAGTAGTAGTAGTAGTAGTAGTGGTGGTGGAAGTAGTAGCAATAGTAGTAGTACTAGTAGTAGTAGTTGTTGTTGTAATAGTAGTTGTACGGTAGGAGGAGTAGTAGTAATACTAGTGGTGATAGTAGTGGTAGAACTAGTAGTAGTGGTGGTAGTGGTAGTGGTGGTGATAGTGGTGGTGATGGTGGTAGTGGTGGTAGTAGTAGTGGTGATGGTGGTGGTAGTGATGGTGATAGTGGTGGTAGTGATGGTGGTGGTAGTGGTGGTGGTAGTGGTGGTGGTGGTAGTAGTGGTGGTGGTGGTGATGGTGGTAGTGGTGGTAGTAGTGGTGGTAGTGGTAGTGGTGGTGGTAGTAGTGGTGGTGATGGTAGTGGTAGTGGTGGTAGTAGTGGTGGTAGTGGTGCTGTTGTTGATAAGGATGTTGTTGTTACCACTGTTGCGGCTCTTTGCTGTGTCTTTGCTTCAGTGTGGGGATCAGTGCAGGGTTTTTGTAGTGGTACCAAGTCCAACAATAAGTCCAGTGTTGAATAAATCCAGCATGTTCTTCTGCAGAACTTATAATCGATCAGTGTTTTTGAGACTTGCTCTGAATAGAAAATGGATGGTTGGCAAATTTGCAGGTGTTTACTTGCTGAGTGGATAAGTTGAATCACCTGGAACCAAACTTTGTAATGTTTCTGCTACAAAGAATAAAAAAAACAAAACAACTTTGGACCAAAAAAAAAACCTGGTTAATCTGAGGTGGGATGAGACCCTCTGGGTTCACATGTAATGTGCTGCTGCTGTATCTGCTCTTCTTCCAAGAGTCCAGGCTGGCAGAGAACCCAAACCTCCCGTAATCACAGATTTATTTATTTTTTTATCCGTGTATCTGAAGTGTGTGTAAGCCAAATCCAAGCATCTATTTTTTTATTTGTCTGTGATGATGTTAGCTACGTGGCCACTGTGTATCTATGGAAACAGGAAATGTTCACTAAAATGTCCTTGGGCAAAAGGGGGGGGGTGTCGGGGGGTGGGGGGTATTACAAATTTAACTGTGTGTTCTCCTTTGCTATGCCCTGCAAATATAGGCTTATATATATATATATATATATATATATATATATATATATATATATATATATATATATAATACAGTTGACCTGCTATTAGCTATTCGCAGATGTGTGTATATTTTGACACGTCACCATCGTAGGTGTGAGCAAGGTTATTTGTTATAAATTGCATTTCATCCTTCTCCTTCACTATGCGTTAAACGCTGATTGAACCACTTCCAAAAGAAAAAGAGAAATCTTGAGAAACCCCAGCAGTATTCTCTTCCACTCATTTGAGGTTACCTCTTCCAATTAGGCCGGGATTACTTATGCTACGTTGCGTTATGGCTATGGCAGCAATGGTACAGAACCACTGGACGTCTTGAATTCGCTTCTGCTGCTGAAAAAGCCTCTCTGCCGAGGAACAGTGGGAGTGTGTAGCCCACAGTACAATACGTCTCCTAAACAAACGTTGCCTCACTTCCTCACATATTCAGCCAGGACTCGGATCCAGTCTAGACAGTCTCCTTATGTGGATCAAGGACGGAGTGCACACAGCCAGATTTTCCCTTAATTAGAGATCTGTAGAAACCAGCTGAGGACGACAGAGATAATAGATGGAAAATAGGATGAGCGGAGTACAACACGAGTAGTCAAAATCAGAGGAAAGTGGACAACCCTCAAAAACACAAACCTGAAGACTGCAGAACAGGAGACTGTACAGGCCAGGAGTCAGTTCAGTCTGGAGTGGTAGATGTCTGTGAGGATTAAGATAACTTAGAACAGAGGGAGAGAAAAAAGACTGTATCCACAGGCCGTTTGGGCTGGATGGAGCTGGATGAATTCATTAGAGAAAGCGCAGTCTCCCCCAGCTGCCATCTATCTCCCTGCAGCCAGACACCGATCAATGGCAGGAATACATCCAAAACAGCGTTTAGCACAAGACCTCAGAAGCAGGGGTGTATTTAAGACTTCTCTGAGCGTGCACATCTTGCCTGGATGTAAGCACCGCTTCAGACTGTGGTATTGAAACAGGCGGAAGTGTAAGGCCAATATGTGGCTTTGCAGCATAGAGGGGTTGTTTAATACAGACGCCCTAGGGTGAAACATTCTGCCATGTACAGTGTAGAGAACCACAATACACTGGCCCGTCAAAGCTATTCGTTATCTCTAGTACGAAGTCCTGCGAAAGGTTTGGGCGGCTCTGCAGGCTTGCGGTACAAATGTAGCTAGACCAGATTCATCACTTGGGTCCTGCGACGTTGATTTAGACATCAGCGCAGTCAGAGTAGCGCTTGTTGAACATGCACTCACTCAGTCCAGCGTAGGACACTATTACTCACATCCCAAGTGCCACTGGAAGGTAGTTTTGCTTACTTCTGCGCTGCTGGATTAGGTAAACATTCGCCCGTTTTAAATACGCGACTGTCAGTTTGAGGAAACTGTGAACAGTCGCTTAAAATTGCCTTGAGCGTGTTGTGTATAGTTTGCTTTTAAGAGAAAAATCTGTAACTTATGTCATTTGAATTGAACTTAACCCATTGTGATTGTGTTCACCGGAAGCAAAGCAAGAAGGCCTCTACTGCCATCTAGTGGCCGGTTGTTAGGTTGCAATGACTGAACTACTGTTGCGCTAGCATGAAATATAATTAATATTTGTGTGTTCCAAGGTTATGACGATGTTTTAAGGCGGGGGATTTACTTAACTCCTTAAGTGTGTATTCTGAGTTGGACAATTACACTTAGGGAGACAGAAGAAAGGACAGAGACAGGCATGGGCATATGGACCGTGGCAGGATTCAAATCTAAAGAGCGGGTCAAGGTAGGCCAAGGACAGTGTATTAAGAATCATAATGACTATAGCATGTAGATGTGTGTTGGTGAAGGAGCTTTAACAAAGGACGGGCTGAGTGTTGTGATGCGTGTTATGGTTTGACATACTGGGCGATGGTACACGTTAGATGAAGGCCGACTTTAGCTGCCCAGCAAGCCGGAGAATTACGGCTCTGGAACTCTCATTTGGGGCGGCACAGTGGTTAGCGTGGTCACCTCACAGCTAGAAGGTTCTGGGTTTGAGCCCCGGGGTAGTCTAACCTTGGGGGGGGGGTCGTCTCGGGTCATCCTCTGTGTGGAGTTTGCATGTTCCCTCCGTGTCTGTGTGGGTTTCCTCCGGGTACTCCGGTTTCCTCCCACAGTCCAAAGACATGTAGGTCAGGTGACTCGGCCGTACTAAACTGCCCCTAGGTGTGTGTGTGTGTGTGTGTGTGTGTGTGTGTGTGTGTGTGTGTGTGTGTGTGTGTGTGTGTGTGTGTGTGTGTGTGTGTGTGTGTGTGTCAGCCCTGTGTGACGGCCTGGCGGCCTGTCCAGGGTGTCTCCCCGCCCGCCTGCTGCCCAGTGACTGCCGGGATAGGCTCCAGCATCCCCGTGACCCTGAGAGCAGGATAAGCGGTTGGGATAATGGATGGATGGATGGATGGATGGATGGATGGATGGAAGTCTCATTTGACTTGTTGGATTTAAGAGTTTATAACTCTATTGTGTGACTGACAACAACCATTAAACCACTGTAAGGACAGACACCGTGCTGGCCACCTGTGAACGTTAGTGAAAACTGTGCCGACTTAAGTGCAATTAGCAGGTCACCCGTGACCCGAACACATGTTTTCACAAGTCAAAATGAAGCCACTTCCTCCAGTCGGTCATTCTAGTGCCACAATTTCACAGAGAAAATCACACAAAGCAAACAGACTCGTGGGTTTTTTTTCTTCTTTATAAAACATTGCAGTCCGTGACATTCATTGTTCATACACTGTCCTCCGGCGGGAACAAATGAACTCCTTCACTAACACGTCTCGGCGGCGGCGCTCATGTCAATGTGCGATACAGTACAAATTTGTCTCAAGACATTTCGTGTGTGAAATGTGATGCGTTATCGGCTTTTCACAAATGAAGCAACAGCCTTGGCCACTGTGCACCCACAGCAGTGCTAACGACAGCAACACACAGCCAACCCCGGTCGTCCCCGTTGTGCACCTGAATCTTACAAAAGTTCATATAAAACACAAATTTCAATGTACAATGATTTCACACACCATCAAAATCAGTCACGATTGATCGCCAGCTAACATTTTACGGTTTAAATCTGAGTCACATATTTCACCGTGTATGCTTACAAATAATTAAATGTAAAATATATCTTTCATTTCAGCATACAGTGCAGACTAGTGAGGTTGCGTACAAGTTCTGCGTCTACCTGTCCCTCTTTTCTGTCCTCTACAGCAGTCTCCGTCCAGCTCCAGCACAGTGACACCTGCTCAGAAGGTCATCAGATCACTCAAATAGAAAATGACAATTAAATTTTCTTAAAAATACCTGAATACTTAGAGATACAACGTCGTCAAAAAAAAAAAAAAAGGCAATATAGCTTAGTGTTACCCAGAGAATAAAGGACATGGTTTTTGTGTACAACAATTCCCAGCATGGCGTGGTTTAAAATAGACAACGTCGCCCTCGTCCAAATTAAAATGTCAGCTTTGGCCGCCTTTAAGAAAACAAGAGCCACGGCTGTGCCACATGTGGCGGTCGGCATTTGATTGAAACGCCGTCGCCGAAAAGTGTCAGAAGACGGCGATGATGTTTTCCATCAGAGTCTTGTTCGTTTGTGTGTAGATGCTGCATTGTCCGCACGAGCCATGAACATACAAAAATCAGCTCTCAACATATATATATATGTATATATATATACATATATATATATATATACAGTACAATAACTCAAGTTTGGACTTCACACCACGCCAGTCTGTGAGCTCTGGATTTGTCACCACATCTGTGATCACCAGTAGGGCCAAAGATTAAAAAAAATCTACGTGTTCACCAGACAAGCCTTTAGTACAGTACACTCATTTTCTTCAACACAAATCCTGCAACACGTGGTCAGTTTTGATACAGCACTGTACCAATTTTCTCCCAAAGAAAACAAAAATCAATTTCATCTTTTGCTAAAATGAAAGAAAACATTGAAAGCTAGTAACGACATTGTGAAAACGGACACGGGTGGATGATAACAGTGGTTTCAGTTCCGAGCATAGCTGCTGACTACGTCGACGTGTCCTCCTCCTTCAAGGCACAGGAACACTGGGAGTGCTTGTCCAGAGAGACCCTGTGGATAAGGTGCATGTGGGCCCCTGGGTCCCTTGGGACGCTTGCTCATAGGGTGACCCGGGCACAGTGGTGTTTGAGCTTGCAGGGCAGAACGCCCCGGTTTAGCTGGTAAAACTCCACCAGCTGGATCAGGTCAGTGAACTGTGTGTGACCGTCGTCCAGGCTGAAGAACAACTCCCCCTCATCATCCACCTGCAACATCGTATGGAACCATACACACACACACGTGCATTAATATTAATGAGCATCTGAACCGCACATACATCACCTTGACCACAGCATGAAGATGGGAACCCTAGTGCACGTGAGAGAAGTACTGAGTAGGATACTTCCTGGTTGCATGGATTTTCATCTTTAAAATTTCATGTACTGTAGACCCATGTCTGAGGAAACCAGCTCATGGCCTTGGGTAGTAAGGATAGTAACATCATGTTGTACTCACAGGTAAGATCTGAAAGTGTTTGATTTTCTGCGTGTGGCACAGTGACAGTACAAACGTCTTTGGATTGCTTTGGCTGTCTCTCAGAAGAAACACGCTGGAAACAGAAGGAAAACTCTTTCAGCAACACATCCAGCACCTCTTTCACACTACTCCTGCTCAGGGACCTTAGAAGTCTTGAGACATGATCAGAAAGAGATGTCTGGGACGACAGAAGATACAGGCATGCTGAGAAGATACAGACATGCTGAGAAGATACAGACATGTTGAGAAGATATAGATAGGTGTGTTGAGAAGATACAGACATGCTGAGAAGATGCAGAAATGTTGAGAAGATACAGACATGCTGAGAAGATACAGACATGCTGAGAAGATACAGACATGCTGAGAAGATACAGACATGTTGAGAAGATACAGACATGTTGAGAAGATGCAGACATGCTGAGAAGATACAGACATGCTGAGAAGATACAGACATGTTGAGAAGATGCAGACATGCTGAGAAGATACAGACATGTTGAGAAGATACAGACATGTTGAGAAGATACAGACATGTTGAGAAGATATAGATAGATGTGTTGAGAAGATAGACATGCTGAGAAGATACAGACATGCTGAGAAGATGTTGAGAAGATACAGACATGCTGAGAAGATACAGACTTGTTGAGAAGATACAGACATGTTGAGAAGATACAGACATGCTGAGAAGATGCAGAAATGTTGAGAAGATACAGACATGCTGAGAAGATGTTGAGAAGATACAGACATGCTGAGAAGATGTTGAGAAGATACAGACATGCTGAGAAGATACAGACATGTTGAGAAGATACAGACATGTTGAGAAGATATAGATAGACATGTTGAGAAGCTATAGATAGACATGTTGAGAAGATATAGATAGACATGTTGAGAAGATACAGACATGCTGAGAAGATACAGACATGTTGAGAAGATACAGACATGTTGAGAAGATATAGACATGTTGAGAAGATATAGACATGTTGAGAAGATATAGACGTGTTGAGAAGATACAGACATACTGAGAAGATACAGACATGTTGAGAAGATACAGACATGTTGAGAAGATATAGATAGACGTGTTGAGAAGATACAGACATACTGAGAAGATACAGACATGTTGAGAAGATATAGATAGACGTGTTGAGAAGATACAGACATGCTGAGAAGATACAGACATGTTGAGAAGATGCAGAAATGTTGAGAAGATATAGATAGACGTGTTGAGAAGATGCAGAAATGTTGAGAAGATATAGATAGACGTGTTGAGAAGATATAGATAGACATGTTGAGAAGATATAGATAGACGTGTTGAGAAGATATAGATAGACATGTTGAGAAGATATAGATAGACGTGTTGAGAAGATATAGATAGACGTGTTGAGAAGATATAGATAGACGTGTTGAGAAGATATAGATAGACGTGTTGAAAAGATATAGATAGACGTGTTGAGAAGATATAGATAGACGTGTTGAGAAGATACAGACATACTGAGAAGATACAGACATGTTGAGAACGTGTTTCGTGATTTTCTAATCTACTTTGGAGGCTTGTGAAAGACTATCTTACTGGTCAACTGTGTGTCAAGACAAAAAACGGAATCTCCATCTTTTAGGCCCTCAATTACACAACACACACACACACACATATATATATATATATATATATATATATATATATATATATATATATATATATATATATATATACACACACACACACACATACACACATATATTATATGTGCATTATACATGCATTATACAGGATGTATATGTATATATAATGTACATAATGTACTGTGTGTACACACTATATATACACAATATATATATACATATGTGTGTGTTTGTACACATACATATGTATGCATACATATATACGTATATACACATATAGTGTGTGTGTGTGTGTATATATATAGTGTAATATATATAATATCCACTCCTCATTAGTTGAGCACTTATAACAACACCATTGACGGTTTCGGGGGGGGAAACCCGCTACGTATATACACACACATGTATATAAACCCATGTAAGATGGAGGTACCATATCTACGTACCTGTTTCTCACTCCTTTAGGGCTATACAGATAAACTCGCCTATATGAACTAATTTCAGAAAGACATCTCAGGCCCCATGAGACGGTGCCGGGGAGACGCCGGGCTGTTTCTCTCTGTAACATCTCTGCCGAAGGGAGAAATCCTCCATTTGGGGAAGCTTTACAGTACAATTATTGTTGTTTTTAAGAACCCCGTTGTAACAGCCCCTACGTGACAAACGAAACCAAAGAAAAATAAAAGGGACATCTGCTCACCCATCAATAAGACCCTGCTGAGTGATCAGACGGTGAGCCTCGTCCCGAGACAGTTTGCTGTGAAACCAGGGCTGGGCCAAATGGAGAGCTGAGGCAGATGGTGAGACAGTATGACACAGTTTTAGGGTACTCACTGGTGTGTGCGTGCACAGCAAATCCGAATAATAAGGACGATCTCACAGACCTATGTTAGACATCGAGCTCTGCGATGTGGAGGGACTCCCGTGGGAGCTCAGCCGGTGGCAGCTTTTCCTCTGAGGGAGAGACGAGGTACAGTCACCGTCTTAGTTGAAGCAATACACACACAACCACCCCACACACACACACACACACACACACACACCCATCTACCCCCCTTTGTTCTACGTTATACGTTCTGAGGCGTTTTATATACTAAACGGCGGTCTTACACCACTGCGTTTACCAGTAAATACATCGACCCATGGAAAAGTGCTGCATGTACACAATAGTACCGTGTAAAAATGTGTGATGTGCTGATAAAGAACAATGTTCTTTGCAAGACAGTGGAAACATTGACGCATCCGCACATTACACAAACGTTTTGTTGCCATGGCTGGGCAAGTAAACTAATTCAAGGACAAGTTGCATCAAGTAACAGTCCACTATCATGTCCTAACAAAACCCTCCCACAGCTCCAAATATGAGAACAAAACCCTCCCAAAGCTCCAAATATGAGACCAAAACTCTCCCACAGCTCCAAATACGAGACCAAAACCCTCCCACAGCTCCAAATACGAGACCAAAACCCTCCCACAGCTCCAAATACGAGACCAAAACCCTGCCACAGCTCCAAATATGAGAACAAAACCCTCCCAAAGCTCCAAATATGAGACCAAAACCCTCCCACAGCTCCAAATATGGGACCAAAACCCTCCCACAGCTCCAAATATGAGAACAAAACCCTCCCAAAGCTCCAAATATGAGACCAAAACCCTCCCACAGCTCCAAATATGGGACCAAAACCCTCCCACAGCTCCAAATATGAGACCAAAACCCTCCCACAGCTCCAAATATCATACCAAAACCCTCCCACAGCTCCAAATACGAGAACAAAACCCTCCCACAGCTCCAAATATGAGACCAAAACTCTCCCACAGCTCCAAATGAGACCAAAACCCTCCCACAACTCCAAATTAGACCAAAACCCTCCCACAGCTCCAAATATGAGAAGAAAACTCTCCCACAGCTCCAAATATGAGACCAAAACCCTCCCACAGCTCCAAATATGGGACCAAAACCCTCCCACAGCTCCAAATATGAGACCAAAACCCTCCCACAGCTCCAAATATCATACCAAAACCCTCCCACAGCTCCAAATACGAGAACAAAACCCTCCCACAGCTCCAAATGAGACCAAAATCCTCCCACAGCTCCAAATATGAGAACAAAACCCTCCCACACCTCCAAATATCATACCAAAACCCTCCCACAGCTCCAAATACGAGACCAAAACCCTCCCACAGCTCCAAATATGAGACCAAAACTCTCCCACAGCTCCAAATGAGACCAAAACCCTCCCACAACTCCAAATTAGACCAAAACCCTCCCACAGCTCCAAATATGAGAAGAAAACTCTCCCACAGCTCCAAATATGAGAACAAAACCCTCCCACAGCTCCAAATATGGGACCAAAACCCTCCCACAGCTCCAAATATGAGACCAAAACCCTCCCACAGCTCCAAATATGGGACCAAAACCCTCCCACAGCTCCAAATATGAGACCAAAACCCTCCCACAGCTCCAAATATGAGACCAAAACCCTCCCACAGCTCCAAATATCATACCAAAACCCTCCCACAGCGCCAAATATCATACCAAAACCCTCCCACAGCTCCAAATATGAGACCAAAACCCTCCCACAGCTCCAAATATGAGACCAAAACCCTCCCACAGCTCCAAATATGAGACCAAAACCCTCCCACACCTCCAAATATGAGACCAAAACCCTCCCACATCTCCAAATATGAGACCAAAACCCTCCCACATCTCCAAATATGAGAACAAAACCCTCCCACACCTCCAAATATGAGACCAAAACCCTCCCGCAGCTCCAAATATCCTACCAAAACCCTCCTACACCTCCAAATATCATACCAAAACCCTCCCACAGCTCCAAATATGAGAACAAAACCCTCCTACAGCTCCAAATATGAGACCAAAACCCTCCCACAGCTCCAAATATCATACCAAATCCCTCCCACAGCTCCAAATATCATAACAAAACCCTCCCACAGCTCCAAATATGAGAACAAAACCCTCCCACAGCTCCAAATATGAGAACAAAACCCTCCCACAGCTCCAAATATGAGACCAAAACCCTCCCACAGCTCCAAATATGAGAACAAAACCCTCCCACAGCTCCAAATATGAGAACAAAACCATCCCAAAGCGCCAAATATGAGACCAAAACTCTCCCACAGCTCCAAATATGAGACCAAAACCCTCCCACATCTCCAAATATGAGACCAAAACCCTCCCACAGCTCCAAATATGAGACCAAAACCCTCCCACAGCTCCAAATATGAGACCAAAACCCTCCCACAGCTCCAAATATGAGACCAAAACCCTCCCACAGCTCCAAATATGAGACCAAAACCCTCCCACACCTCCAAATACGAGACCAAAACCCTCCCACAGCTCCAAATATGAGACCAAAACCCTCCCACAGCTCCAAATATGAGAACAAAACCCTCCCACAGCTCCAAATATGAGACCAAAACCCTCCCACATCTCCAAATATGAGACCAAAACCCTCCCACAGCTCCAAATATGAGACCAAAACCCTCCCACAGCTCCAAATATGAGACCAAAACCCTCCCACAGCTCCAAATATGAGACCAAAACCCTCCCACAGCTCCAAATATGAGACCAAAACCCTCCCACACCTCCAAATACGAGACCAAAACCCTCCCACAGCTCCAAATATGAGACCAAAACCCTCCCACAGCTCCAAATATGAGAACAAAACCCTCCCACAGCTCCAAATATGAGACCAAAACCCTCCCACAGCTCCAAATATGAGAACAAAACCCTCCCACATCTCCAAATATGAGACTAAAGAGACTGAAGACTGATGTTGAACTACATGTATATTTCCTTTATTCAATGTCTCATTGACAGAATTATGGGATTTTGTTTTTACCCTCCCCCCCTTTTTCTCCCCAATTGTACTTGGCTAAATACCCTATTTTCCGAGCCATCCCGGTCGCTGCTCCACCCCCTCTGCTGATCGGGGGGGGGGGCTGCAGACTACCACATGCCTCCTCCAATACATGTGGAGTCACCAGTGGCTTCTTTTCACCTGACAGTGAGGAGTTTCACCAGGGGGACGTAGCGCGTGGGAGGATCACGCTATCCCCCCCCCCCCCAAACAGGCGCCCCGACCGACCAGAGGAGGCGCCAGTGCAGCGACCAGGACATATACCCACATCCGGCTCCCCACCCACAGACACAGCCAATTGTGTCTGTAGGGACACCCGACCAAGCTGGAGGTAACACGGGGATTCGAACTGGCGATACCCATGTTGGTAGGCAACGGAATAGACCGCCACACCACCCGGACACCAGAATTATGGGAATATTTTATCATTTTGGCAGGCACAGAACTTTTTAAGGGGGACACATCTGACCTACCCTCCATGACAGGCCTTCCTCCACCGCCACAGACAGCGCCTCAGACGGGTTTTCAATCACCCTGCTCTTTTGGCCGGAGAAGTCCATGGCCACCAGTGAGTTTTCCGAGATACTTCTCTGAAATGGAACAGATGGATCGTCAACTAAAATGTTGATATTAATTGACTTTTACGAGAATAGCAATTATTTTTGTTCAGTGAATCCCGCAATTCATGCTGCGCTAACTCGGTTTCTAATGACGTTGGCATACTTTGTTTGACTTACACACTATATAGAAAAGCAAGGGGCTCTTTTTAATTTCGAACCCGGGAGCCGGCTGACTCTTGGTGTGTTGTGGTGCGGTATTGCATTGCCACCTAGTGTCTGGGTAATGTGGTTCCATGTCGTTTCTAGATGATTCGAGGCGGCGTGGACCCAATTGAAAAGGGATTAGAGTGGGTTTGAAAAGAGCGGCACACGGGAACACAGCTTTGATTGTAGTCCTTTAAGCTGTCACAGTGAGCGGCTCTGAATAACTGCACACACTTGAGAAAGTGCTTCTTATCGGGATTACCGGGAGCCTTTAAATTGTCACATTCGTCCTCCAGCCACCTACTAGGATTACTATCCATGAGTGTGGTTTTAATAAAGTAATATTTACCGATCAATAAGAAAAGGAAAAAAAATCAATATGACCCTCCTCCCTACGCTTGATTAAATTGTGTTCAGTGTTGCTTCATACCAGGGTGCAGTTCAGCTCTCCCTGAGTTATGACAGGATTGTGTGAGCGGTGCTGTATGGACTGATGTCTGCAGGTGGCATGTTCGGCTTGTGTGTGCCCAGTTGCACAGTAGGAGCGCAGCAGCATGACTCCGCACTACGTAGGCCCAGCTTCACATACTCTCATATTTCTTGCATTAAGCCAGCTGAGCCTCGGTGCACACAGGGCGGCTCGCGGCGCTGCTCCGCTTCGCATGCGCTTCTCTGACGGAGGTGATGAGTTGTTAATTCTGAGAGCAGCTGATCACTTTGTATTTTTAGAAAGCAGAGGTTCCGAGAACATGTCTGAACCCCATAAATAGATCGTGTTTGCTCAAACAGATTACTCTCATTTGAGACCGGCTCTATTCTAGGACACGAGTCCAGGGTCAACACAAAGACAGTGCCTCATTTTGCCCTATGATCTTTTATTATACCAATATACTGTATTTCTTTCCGAACACACGATGCAACCCCCTGAGGACACCGAGAGACTTAAGGATGAAAACGAACCAAGACCTTCAACCTACCATTGGCGAAGCTTTCTGTCTCTGGTGTGGCTGAATGAAGTTTTGGTACAGTTGCATCCCGTTCTGAGAAACAAAATATGAGAAGCTTTTCAAACTCAAATCCGCAAAATTGCCTTTATATGGAAACCCGAATCTGCTGATGGTGTTAACGAAATGAAATTCATCGAAAAGTAAATGTAAATCATATTGTATTGTCTTCTCATGATAACACATGTGCTCATATGATCACATGTTCTGCACTAATAGATGTGGTGGAACATGTTGACACTGTATGCAGTACAGGTACAGTAGGTCAATGATAGTGTTGTCAAGTATATGGTAACTGTAGATCCAGACAATGGACATCCATCAAGTCTGTCAGGCGAGGAGCGCTAATCCAGGATTCAGTTCCTTTATATATATATATATATATATATATATATATATATATATATATAATTTTATTTTATTGACAGCTGATGATTGCTTATGGCATGAAACAGGTTTTTACCGTCTCATAAAGAGTTTATTTGACTCACTGGATTGTTTTGCTTCTTATTTGTTGAGCACTTTCCTTACTGTTGAGTGTTTCTTTTAACAAAGTTATATATTTATTTGTTTATTCATATAAACATATAAATATTTATATAATATATATATTTATATAATATATATATATATCAAAACCCATATTGATAAAACCCCTGACACAGCGTCCCTACACTGCAACACATAATTAACTGGCTTCGTCCAGTGAGTCAGTGATGGGGTGACTGGTGAACAAACCTTAAAAAGACGCATGGCAGTGACCCAACACGTCCTGGTCTGCTCATCGTCTGCACAGAGCAGCTTCAGGTCTCGGACCGAGCCTCCCTTCGTTGACTGGAAACAGGTGTTGTAACGGGGACAAGGCAGCAGGAGTTAGTTTGACATGTGGTAAACGCGCTGTGCACCATTGCTCCATCGCTTACGTGTCTACCTGATCCCAAGCTGCTAAAAATGGTCAGTAAATATGGATTTTATAATCCAGTCCGACGACAACAAACACGTTTCATACAAATGAAAGTAATGGTACCTTGACACAGAAGCCATGGTCTGTGGGTGCTCCGTGCAGTTTTTTGGCTGACAACAGGGTGTACACATCACTTTCACTGAACTCGGCAATAAACTGCAGATGCCTTGGTTCCTGTGAAGAAGAAAAAAGAAAAGGGAGAGGCCTTAATAAAAATACAAGGCTCTCTTTGTATACAGTGTGATGTGCCCTTTCACGCTGCATCCAACCTCTATCGCCGAGCACATGGTGCTACGTCTGTCATGTCTTTGAGGGGTTGGGTCGCCGCCATTATGCTCCAAATGCCTCTACAAATCCGGCTATGTAAGGGATGGTGAAACATTTAAGGTCAGTGTTTGTGTGTGTGTGTGTGTGTGTGTGTGCATGTGTGTGTGTGTGTTTTTGCGGGGGTGGGGCTGCATAGCTACAGATGCTGGGTAAATACAAGTGCAATAAAACAAATATTGTGTGGCCAGGCACCATCAGAATCTGTTTGTCTGAGTATGTCAAGAATGGTTGCTGTAACAACAAGTTTTCAGTTGTTTTTGTTGGAGATTTATTGTAGCTTTGGGAGAAAGAAGCCCAAAAAGTTTTGCAGTCTTGTTCGAGTCGAACCTTGTTTTCAGTCTGGTCGTGTGCATCAGCAGTAGGGCTGAATATGTTGTTTCAGGTCTGACAGTGAAATACACACTTGTGTAATAGTCACATTGACAGGGCTGCAATGTAATGTAATATAATGTAATGGGCCCATCATTCATGTTGGTCTAAAACTTGCTGGATGGAAAATAAAATCTAGCAAAATCTGCTTTTTCATGACTACTCTTGAAGAAAAATATCGTAGCAGATGTGACAAATAATACAATTTAGCCCAATATAATCACTTCTTGGACAACTGCCTTATATCCCCCTGTAAAATAACCCTTATTATTGCTAGATTGAGAAATCCTCTGTGCATTGTGCAGCATTAAATAATAATGACAACGCCTTTATTTATATAGCACTTTTCAAAACAGAGTTACAAAGTGCTTTGCAAGATAAAATAAAAATGTTAAAAGCTGCATATATCTAGTGAAATTATGCAACTCCTTTTTATTCTTTTAATATTGCAACACATACTGCATGCAAAAAACCAAAATATTACGTGTTGATTTTTTTATTTTATTTTTTAAATGCCGTTCAGCCCTAATTAGCACAGCAAAACTGTTCATTTCACCCGGCACAAAGGCTTGGAGGAGGTTGGTACAACAGAATTCAAACAATGCATATTTATCTATACAGCACAGCCTTATCGGTTAGGTTGCGGGTGCGGTTATTGTATAAACGTACTGAAAGAGATAAGATCAAAATTATGACACATCGACAGGGGCTTTACTGAAACAATATGAACAGTCACAGAGCCAACGATTGATTTCCCAAGCCGAGTCGCACAAAGGCTACCATTGTTCAGTCTTTATGTGACACAGTGTTCCCACTTCCTTATTTAAAGCAAAGGTGCAGCGGTTAACGTCTGCGCGGCTTAACTAGCGACGTGTCTGATCACCACGACTGGATGGTGACACGGCCCGAGTACATCCAGACGGTACACCAAAGCCTTCCTGTGCCCTAAAAACAAAAGCGCCTCTGTTGTGGGGAGTGAAAGCAGTGGAGACGTGGTTGCCTTGGCATGGCTGATGCCTGGGTATAAGCTTCACCTGTCAGCGGTGCAGAGAGCGCCATTTCTACCTGGCTGGCATGCCAGCCGACCTAGGTGAAATCTAGCTCAACCCTGTTCCTCGGTGTACTCTGTGAACGCATGACCCCACTTCCTGTACGAAGAACGACTATGAGGAATCTCTACTGATGGAATCAGAGATTAGGTGGGGTATTTTTCCCCCTTCCTTGACATACTGTAAGAGAATAAGTGCACTCAAATCTAGCTGGAAAATGAGAAACACCAACACATGTTGATAGGTGTTCATGTAACGGCAACAACATGATGCAAAAACATATTGTTACAACAGAAATTGGATTTTTTTTTACACAATAATAATAATAAGAAGAAAGCCACTTTATTTTATCATTGTACAGGTTACAATGACATTTGTTCTCTGCATCCTATTGTATAGGAGCAGTGGGCAGCTGCAGCCCCCGGGGACCAACTCCCGTTCTTCTTTCCGTTGCCTTGCTCAGGGGCACAGGCAGGAGTATAAACCCTAACATGCATGTCTTTTTGATGGTGGGAGGAAACCGGAGCACCCGGAGGAAACCCACACAGACACAGGGAGAACATGCAAACTCCACACAGAAAGGACCTGGGACGACCTGGGGTTCAAACCCAGGACCTTCTTGCTGTGAGGCAGCAGTGCTGACCACCGGGCCACCGAGAGAACTAATGCGACACACCTGCTTTGACTTAACTACCACCTGAATGGTGATGGAGTGGCTTAATTATTAGAGGTACCAGCCCATAACGGAGAGGTCACAAGTTCAACCCCTTCAATAGGAGTCCAGCTGTAGTGTCCTTGAGCAAGTTACAGAAGCCCTAACTACTCTTTCATGGCAATTGGCTCTGGATAACAGCATCACCTGTATGTCTTAAATGCAAATGTAATGGCAAATGTAGTAATTCAAAATGAATGACATCAATGAACCATCGCAATAAGTGGAGCAGTTAATGTTCACTGACCTTGGAAGTTCCCTTATTGGAGAAATAAAGCCCTGACCTCCTCAAGACAAAGTAGAACTTCTTCCAGGACTTCCTGCCTTGCTCTTTGGCATGAAGGTGTCCATGGATCTCTGGACAAGTGCTGGAGTTTAGAAAGGTCTGTGTTGTATAGAGAAACAACTGTCCATAGATGGATATGTACAGTAGATTTTCAAAGATTCAGAAAGGTAAAAAAAGGGCCAACTCAACTCATAATGCAAGGCAGTGTAGAGGGCATTACTGTAAACAGACAGAATCTGTGATACCTGTATAAGCTGAGAATGATTCATCGTCCCATTGGTTTCATTGGATATTGAGACCATGTGATCTGGGAAGAACTCCTGCCAACACGAGGGCATCGTCAGTTAGAACATCACCGAGTACAACTGAATTTATCCATAGCCCCACAAAATATCAGCTATATGGGGTAACCTGGCTACAACAAATGGTGTACAGGGCTGAAGATGAACTAACTCAATTCACAGCCATTCCATCATGGACTCACCAGGGGTTTCTTGAAGAATTCGTATTTAGCGTAGTTCTTCCTAAAATACAGCCGGTTGTCTGTGTCCATCCCCCAGCCCGATAGCACCTCCATAACAGACTCATGGTCTTCAATGGTTCGCTCTGTTGACAGCAAGAGGCGGAAAGTCAACGACTGCCTAACCTTTACTTTACTTTCAGCTGCAACGTGAGTAAGACATGGAGCTTAATTGTGAGGAGGTATCATTTGGTTTGCAAGCTGCTCCTGCAAACCAAAGACACCAAGGCACCTGAGGTACGGCTGAAAGGACGAATTTATCCCTATTTTCTTTGTCAGACTGATAATAAACTAAAACTGACTTTACTTGCAGTTTACAAGTAAAGCGTTGCATTAATGTAAAGTTTTACTTGTAAACTGTAACTGAGTGCCCTCCCTGGAATGCCGCCTGGGCCAGCAGCCTTCCTGGGATTGACACTGCGGAGCACTCTCCTGACATCATCTGTGCTCACATGAAGCCCCTGTAAAACTTTACATAAATTAACGTTCTAATATGCAGATATACAGTTCATCAGTCATAAAACTGTTGTAAAATAAAATAAAACCACAATGCAAAACTTTACTGCATGATATTTTATGACGTGAGGTGCATGTTATGAACTTCAGGCCTGGCTGTTTGATCACCAACAACATTTCAGAGTTTAATCACTAAGGAAAAGTCACTTCTAAGAAACGAGGCATTA
Source organism: Lampris incognitus (assembly GCF_029633865.1). Lineage (NCBI taxonomy): Eukaryota > Metazoa > Chordata > Actinopteri > Lampriformes > Lampridae > Lampris > Lampris incognitus. Next base: position 3,953,625 of record NC_079221.1, read on the forward strand.
GGTCACTTCCTAAAATCCAAAATGACCGCTGAATTCAGGGAAGGTATTTTTTAACAGCTGTCTGCAGGTATTTCCCATTGGAACGGCAGCGTTTTGTCAGTCTGCATATCAGAACAGCTGGACGGTGAAACATCACACCTTCCAGCATCCCCACCAACGACTGGCTCGGGATGGCGAATTTGATCTGACGTATTGGTTCCTGGTTCTTGGCAATAATTACTTGTCCAACTGTTTTATAAATATATACATTTGTTAAAAGCATTTGTTGTGTTGTACAATACACTATATGTGTACTGATTCTGCATTTGTACTCATGTTACTGATAAGAATAAGTACGTAAGACAAGGCCACAAACAATTCCAACGAGTTTTAGTGTACATGGCCAAAAGAAAAATGTTTTTTTTAAAGGACAGTAAAAGAACACAGATTAATCTGGTCATCTCATCATCCTACATATGAATTCTTATACCAATGTATATGAATATAAAACATGATATTCCGTCTCTGGCCGGTTTGCATGGCCACAGCTATATTCGACATCATCCCTGGTCCGCTTTCCACTAGAAAGTCGAGGGAATGTTCTGCGGTACACATACCGGTGCAAACCTTTATATCAGAAATGCTTCTACAGCTCTCCGTTTCATTTGCAAACTACTAGACCAGTGTCCTGCGATGTCCATGCTACTCCAGCCAGGAGACACGGCAGAACGTTTAAGAGGGCCACTTAGAACCACGGACACAACTCACTTCCAGGATCGTGGAGAATCTGCGCAAAATAGGGCAGCTCATAACGGACAGTCGGCACACGTTGTCTCGTCACGTTCCGTGTTTTGAGATCCAGATCGCTCACCGCCCGATCAAGCCTTCAACCAGTCGGAGCCGTCACGATGATATCAAACATGTTGGATTTTTTTCGACTGGAATCTGGACAAGTCTGAGCTCGCTGGCAAACGTGTGCATCGGGGTCAGCCCTGCGTTCCCTCCTGAATTGATATAGTTGGGTTAGGGGGAGGGAGCGTAGGGCCGAAGGAACATAGACATGCTCCCTTCTGCATCGCCGCGCTGCAGCGGGAACAAGTGCGCTTATCTACGACTGGAATCGGTGAAAGCCGGTTGTCAGATGTGTCCTGCCAAGTCTTTTACCAGTCAATTAGGCCTTAAAAAGAGTATTTTAGTGTGATCCTGGCTGGAAATATCAAGAGCACTGCTGCTTCTCATCACTACATTTCACCGAAAGCAAAGAGGAACCTATAATATGTGTAATGAAAATAACTCTCCCTCGGTTCACATGGATGAATACGTTATAAATCAGCCCGGGCGGCGGTCAGAATGTGTGGGTTGAAACGAGACTGCTGGTGTGCCATCACAAACAGCGGGCAGCTGAGGAGAGCCTGCACGCCAGCGAGCTCCATGGCTCAGAATGGAGGCGATATGAGACATGAATAGTTCTCTTGTATTTATTTATCCCTGTCTTCATCACGAGAGGATGAGTATGATCACAGACACTGATGTTTTCATACTTATCTTGATAGCGAGTGATTAAGCTCCCCCGCAACGAACCCTCACTCACACACACACACACACACACACACACACACACCGAACATTACAGGATCAATCACCGTGCAGGACTCTGATCATTCATATTCGCTCAGCGTGAAACAGCAGTTTATGCAGTCTTTATTTTAAAGAAAGCTTGATTGACAGCATGATCACACATAGACAGCGAGGCACCAGAGGTCTTGGTGTTAAGTAGAGGGAAGGGGTTTTACACCTCTGAGGCTCTGGAGACCACGAGTTAGTCACCTATCCTGACCAACTCGGGTTAAAGCCTCTGCTGCGTTTTAGCTTTGCTGTGCACTTTTGACACTGAGTTGCACTGTAACGGGCAGAGGATTTGTATGACGATGAACAAACACGGTGTCGGATAAGTATTCACGTTATCCTGTCATGCCGAGAAACAGAGGAAAGCATACCAATGCCGAGATGGGAGAGATGCTCGAAAAGAGTCCAGCTGTGGTCATCAACATAATGGTTCTTCAAGACAAATAGCTGGCATATGTCCCGAGCAGTGATGTCATGTGGAACCTCCACTGCCCTGCTGGTGTTGTCCTCATTGTACACTTTAATTACCTGCAAAAAAAAAAAAAGCCAGTGTAAAACATTTCTCCAGTGAATCAGGGTATTTTAGCTCATAAGAAAAAGGAGAGCAAGTAACATGTTTTAGTGTTAAGGATGCAATGCACAGTTTTAAATTTCCACCAGCGTCCTGCAGAATAATCAGTCTGAGCCGCGACATCATTCAGCCCCTGTTGAACACAGCAGCAGCTGTCGCCAGCAAAATAAGAGTTGATCATAGTTTTACAAGGTACAGAACAATGTGCAGAACATACAGCCTACAGCAGACGGTTGAGCCTGTGGGGGGGGGGGGGGAATAATGAAGCTGCAATAATCTTGCAATAACTGCATGGAGACATCAAGACATGACAAATTGATCCATCTTCGAGTACTCACCCCGCAATTTGGAGCCAAGCAGAGTTGCGAATTTGGGCTAGCTCTGCAGCCTATGTAGGGCTGAGTGCACAGCATTGCAAAAAAAAGGCTTTTGTAAGGAACATAGAAACATGCATCAGACAACACGGCAAGTGTTAGTTGGGAGGCAAAGAGTCTCTCTATCACTCTCCCCGTCCGTCCGTCCGTCCGCTTGTCTCTCTGTCTGTCCGTCTTTCTCTCTCTCTTTTTTTTTTTTTACTTCCTCTTTCTAGCTCTGTACTGCAGTAGAGCTGAAGTGAGCTAAGTAGATGAAGTTGCCTCTCTTAGCACACAGTTTTCCTGACTCCACTGATCTGTGTCACTGGGGCCCGATAACCAATCATCTGCTATGTTTTCCCACCACCGTCAAGAAGCCAAGGATCCGTCTGCTCCATTCACAAGGAGGGGGAGGGGGAGGGGGAGAGAGAGAGAGAGAGCGAGAGAGAGAGAGAAGGCTCCTACCCCCTCCCTATTCACATTCACACACCCATGACAAGCCGCGCTCCCTGCATAAAGCCCTCGAAGAGCCCTGAGAGCAGTTACAAAGGTGCTGGTTAAATGTAATGCTAGTTGGGTCAACTCCGTCTAAAGTTGACAGAGGTGGGCGGGGAGAGGGGGGCAGGGAGATGGGCACAGTAAAGACCAACTGGCTGCCTCTTTTCTCTCGGTGAGCTCTATTGGTGGTTTAAGGCGGGTCGGCTGGGCAGGACAAGTCTGCTCTCTTTTGTGGGGAAAAAGGAGGTCAGAGCACTCCAACAGGGTCGGGGCTAGAACCCCTGAAGAGCCATCAGCGAATGAGAGTTTCCAGCTATGACATCACCTCTCAATGAAGTAAACCATCTCGTGTTTAATCAGTCCGCATGGAGCTTTACAAGACAAAACAGCCACAGATCTCCTTTTGCAGGTACCCAACAAAAGCCAGAGGGCCCGCATTACAGACATTAGCTGAGCAGCCGGCGTCCCCCCCCCCCCCGCCCCGAGATTAATACTGTACCACACTTACCATGAAGCTTATTGATTATCTGCAACATTTTTGCTCCAATTTAGTCAAACATTAACCAAACGACGGACGTAGATAGCAACCTACGACTGCACTGCTTCACACAGCAGCCCAACGTGACAGATTCATCTTAAATGAAACGAGCGAAGCAGCGGGAATCGTGTGCCTTTTCCGCCGCAGCGACGGTGGGAAATGCATGGCGAGGGGATATTGGTTGGGCTTTTATGAGGTACGAACTTCCTGAGAAGTGGCTTAAATCAAATCATTTGGGGCTCGCGTTTCAGCAGGAACAGGGATCGGGTCTGTCAGCTTTCAGGGTATCACCGTTGCAGACGGGGTTTAGTATTACTCAGCACATATCAACTGGAAATATGTCTATTTTCTGCAGAGTTTACTTTAAAGGTCAAGTGGATACACAAAGCCACTTAAAGTTTTTGGAAGGTGAAATTCAATCTGAGCCACGAAACTAATCCAATCACACACACACAGCAAAGCTTCTATATCGGTCGCTGTGACCTATTTACACAATAATGTCTATTTCATAAAAGGGACTGACGGAGAGCTGCCGTACACAGCGCATGCAGCATGCAGCATGCAGCAGTCTTCGTATAATGGGTGTTTTTAAATGTTGCTGGTCTGAATCGAGCCTAGCTTTAACCTGTTCAGATGCTGTTTAGAAAAGATTGCTCTGGAAAATAAATACACCTAAGAGCAATGACGTAATTGCCCCTTCCCACAGTCTATCAGAAGTGTTTCAGTTCCTTATTTAAATTTTCAGGCCTTAAAAAAAAAAACTCAAAATGGACCACCGCAAGATAAAATCATCTAATCAGAGGATCGTGTAATTAAATCCTTCTTCGCTGACGCATTTTGTGTCCTGCAGCAAAATATACCGGCTCGAAAAAAAGACTTGAGAGTATTTGCCAGAGCCTTTACAGAAGACTCGCACTGGAACCAGCGCAGCTGATTTTCACTTGGATCTATCTGAACCCGAACTCACCTTTACAACACACACACACACACACACACATGCATGCTAATAATCTAATAATATCCCTTTTTACTGTAATACAGGATATGATGCAACAATCCTCTGGGCCACATTCCAGAGTCAGTATTCATACAGACACTCAAATCATATAACCAGCTAATCCATTCAGCCGAGTCCAAACACAATATACAGTAACTTGCTGGTGGTAGCTGCAGAGCACTGGTACTTAATCAAGTGCCAGGGAAATCCATGTGTATGCAGGTTCTCATTCCAGCCTAACACTTAACCAGATGATTTCACAAATTTGCACATGCACAGCCAGACAGGGGATGACTAATTGATGAAATCAGCTGGTGTAGTGTCGGGTTGTTATGAAAACCCGCATGCACACAATGCCCAGTTTATGATGGAGCACCGCTGCTGTGGAGGATATCAGGCCATGCCATCGTGAATCTATTGGCCCATCTCTCGAGCTCACTCTTACAGGAGTTTGAGTACAAGTGCAGACATGTTACAGGGGTTATCAAGTGCACCTTCCTTTACTGATGTTTTGTAGGCTTAGTCCCATTACAGCTCAAGGAGGCTTAGCAATGCATTCCTGCATCTTAAGATCATCCCCCTCCAAACACATTCACAGCAGAGCCAACATAGATATGCCGATGGTAAGTAGGGCTTGCATTTGCATACTGAGCGTCCCTCTAGTATCCACTTATCAGCCTCGCATCAGTTTAATGTCCTCATAAAATCCATTAAACATCAACTTCATCTCTATCAACATCATGCACACTGCAGATACACTTTCAGGAGGCTCTGCATTAAGGTTTAAGATCAAACATTAACGTCTAACTACCCCGTACATGCACCCGGTCTGACAGCGCTCACAAAATGCAGCCAATAACTTCTAGTTTTGTTACTGATCACAATAGCAAACGGCATATGGAAGGGCTACCTATGAGAATTGGGACACAAACTAACACACAGGGCAGATCTGAAATCTCAGTTATAGCCACTGGTCTATCACTGTAATATGTTAATTATTTATTGCACCACAAAATATCTCAAGAAGAACCAACAGCGCTATTGCTAACAGTTCCAAAACAAAAAATAGAGACAAAAAATGTAAACAAAAAATGTTTAATAGACCAATAAAGTAAACATACCGCAATAAAGATTAATGCTAGCTAAATGCTAACCAACTACGCAATGCATTGTTTCAGAAACCGATAAAAAAACATACAAATACCACTTAAAAGTCCGTCACACTGACTGTATTATTTATCAGGAACTGGTGCAAACACATAACAGGAAAAAAGGAATATACTAACTAATGTTATGGAACACAGCTTAATTGATCACAACTGTAGCACAAGTACCATGATCCTAACAACCTAGTTTCTTAGTAAGAATTCTGCAAAGCACAATAAACAAGTGATATACCATCACACCGCTTCAAACAAGTACTGCCGGTTACTCTTTATGCTGTTGGGGCATGTATGTATGTATGTATGTATGTATGTATGTATGTATGTATGTGTATGTATGTATGTATGTATGTATGTATGTATGTATGTATGTATGTATGTATGTATGTATGTATGTACATGCAATGGAGAAGAAGGAAGACGGAGATATACTATATGCAATGGAGAAGAAGGAAGACGGAGATATACTATATGCAATGGAGAAGAAGGAAGAAGAAGATATATAGTATGCAATGGAGAAGAAGAAGATATATATGTAATGGAGAAGAAGAAGATATATATGCAATGGAGAAGAAGAAGATATGTATATGCAATGGAGTACTGTTTCCAGAGTTTCCTATCCAAAGGGAAATTTCAACCTTGTATAAAACTACAAAATGTGCCTCAATATCAGACAGCAGAATACTTGTCTAATAATGACTGCTAGACCTTTGTGATTAACTCTACTAGTGCACTTTGTGCACAAATGCAACAGTTATAAATGCTATGCCTCTAGAATTATTGCTATTATCATTTATTTTTAATGTAAGTATGATGAAAACAAAAATATGGTATAGTATATGTGGAAAAAATATGGTATGGTATATATGAAAATATATGGTATTTAAGGTATATATGGTAGAAATGCAGGTCCTGTGGACAATTGTCTTATCGAGCAGTCAGTTTGCTTCTTATTCACACACGGTATAATGTTCCGATAACTTAAATACAGGACTAATATTTATCTTTTCTGAGAGGCCGTTGTTGTGTGGCACTTTTCTTTAAAAATGAGCATATGAAAACCTCCAGGGATCATTTAGGGAATATCAAACGTTGCATTGCAGTAGAACTAAAAACAACAGCGCTGCAAGTAGCAACAGAAACGGCACTACTTATAATAACAATAATCATAAATAACAGGGCAAACGGCATACAGGTCATGAAAGCAATGGTCCCTTAGATTTAGGACGGGCTTTCCATTTGCAGTTATCAGCTAGACTAAACTCGGTAACTCCTTCAGACTAGAGTACTATGGGTGTATCTCGGCTTATTTATAATACCATTACATATCTTTTTCTTTTTTCTTTTCTCAGACCAGGTTTAATGCCAGTATGCAGTGCACGGTACCGTTAATCATTGGTAAAGGGTTTTGAATGAGTGGCCAGGTTGGGTAATGTGCAGCAGTGAACTCTTGCTGTCTTTATCAGAGAACACAAAGAGCTGTATTCATCAGACAGAAGCCCTGAGCCGCTGCGTCGACTCGCTCGTGTTTGATCAGCCTTCATGTGTCCGACTGCAGTTTGTCAGTCAAATGCATGTTTTCCCTTCATGGCACTGTCCAGGGATGTCCTGCTTTCATGCAGATGTGTTGTGCATGAGGACAGTAACCGTTTTCTCCACGTGGGTGAATAGCAGCAGAGTCAGTCTCGCTGTGCAACTCAAATTTGGAGTTCGATCAAAGCCACTAAAATGTGACATCTGTGCCAGTAACGTCATTTAATCATTCGGGGGGGGGGGGACTTAAAACAATGACACACTGTGCAGGATTGCACCATCATTACGGGCTGGGGGGGGGGGGGAGACACAGAGTGAGAGCAAATACAGCAGTGATAGAAAATGCCGTTAAAAGAGTTTCTCTTCAAAGGCGGAAACCCACCCATCCGACAACCGCTCTCACAACATGTTTGTGCAGAGAAAGCAAAAGCTGCTCGATATAGTTTAGAGCTGTTTTGTGCGTGCAAGGTTAAAAGGGTGACGTGAGAGGTCCAACCCTGTGTTGCATTAAAAAAGAACCGATGCAAGTCTACTTTTCTTTAAGGGCTGTACAGTATTTTGCAATGAAATGTAAAGCGGTACTGCTGCATAACTGAAACCTGCATCCAGCCCCACGTTGGGTTGAGCAAACTGCTGGTTAAAGTGGTTATACCAACCTCACAGGGGGAGGGGGGGGGGGCTAAACATAATGTGTCGCGTTTCCGTGGCCTTTCAATGAACTGCAAAATAAAGTCAGGACAAGGGAGAGGGAATCCAGACATCGAGTGTGCAGCCCTAAATATAGCTTGCTGGAGCATAAACTTCTCTATAAGTCCTCCTTATCTCAAGGACGGGATTGCGCGGGCCATTTCGCCAATTAGAGTACTCTGGTTTTACCTTGAACTGCACTCCCACAGCTGCAGCTCTATCGCTGAGTGCCGGAGCGGTGGCCTCAGGCCTGCGCTATCTGAGAAACCACAAACCTTCCTCCGTGCCCTTCGCTGCAACGGCGCTGGGTGAGCCCGAAATTCACGGCTCCAGATGGAACCGGCTTCCCCACGGTTGTACCGAGCCCGTTTTATCGGCGTCTCTCAGCGGTCGCTTTGACTTGTGCGGTGGTGTGACTGGTGGGATCCAGCCCGGCCAAGCACCGACCCACATCACGTGGGCTGGTACTGTACACACAACTGCCCAGACGACAGCCCCGGCAGAATAATAATAACGTCTTTATTTGTACAGCGCTGTGCTGAAATAAAAAGTTAACAGACTGCTGCGCTCCACTATCAAGGGACAACAAATTACACAGGAAACGAGGCAACAAAAGGAGCAAGCCCAGCTGGGCCAGGGGTAAACACACCGTCAGAAACACCACTTGCCCATGCAGAGCACCGACGCCGCTCTCGGGGCACCGCAGGCCGAGAGGGTCGTGCAGGCCGAGAGGGTCGTGCAGGCCAAGAGGGTCGTGCAGGCCGAGAGGGTCGTGCAGGCCGAGAGGGTCGTGCAGGCCGAGAGGGTCGTGCAGGCCGAGAGGGTCGTGCAGGCCGAGAGGGTCGTGCAGGCCGAGAGGGTCGTGCAGCAACACACAGCAGGGTTTCAACACTTTCACAGCAGCGGCCAAACGCTGTCAACCAAACATGACGAGCTCGCTGAGGTGTCGGCCACCGCCTCACACTAACACAAATAGATGAATAAACGTGACTCGTGCAACACATTTTACCCCGGCCCAGGCCCGGATCTACGGGGTGGCGACAGGGGTGGCAGCTGCCACCTCTGGGACACAGTCTTGCCACCCCATTTATAAATCAGATAATATGTTTTTAAAGTATATTTTATGTACGTGCATGGTGAAGGTCAGTGAGACCCGCACCAAACTCGTCTCAAACAGTAGAGAACAAAATACATTCGATGAAATCCGAGTTCTGAATAATAACACGTTTAGAATCATGCCCATTGCCCCCCTCCTTGAACCTCATGCCACCCCTTTGCCACCCCAGGAAAAAAATCTCTAGATCCGCCACTGCCCCGGCCTCTACAAATTCCTCCAGCAGACGGTTAATTAGCGTAAACGTGTTGGCCGACGAAAACCGGACTCTTTCTGTTTCCACGGCGTCCAGATCGTACGACTTCGCTGCGAGCGGCTCCCCGCAGCATCCTGTTCCTCGCACGTAACCTACACGCGGCTCGCACGGACGTGTCGTATTTGTCACGCAGGTTTGCGTTGCATTATGGACACATATTTCAACTTGTCAGATGGTTTACATTCCAGCTCAGCCCTGTCATTAACAGTGACTTCATTGTTAGCGCCCCATTAGGATTAACCGCCCCGCGTCCCAACCAACGGTGACGGTAAACCAGGGGAGAGAGAGAGAGAGAGAGAGAGAGAGAGAGGGAAGAGGACTCATAAATCAGGTTTGAGTAATCTCTGAAGGGATCAGGTCTGACAGACCAATCTGTATTCCCCAATATTCACTCTCTTTTCACCCACAGTCAGAAAAGTGAGCGCCAGCAGTCTCTCTTATCTTACGGCTGTCCCGATGTGCAGCCAGGAGCTGCTCCCGGGATAAGAAATGCAGAGGTTGTCTGGCACGCTCGTGCTGTGTCATAAAGCAGCACTTCCCTTTGAAAGAGAGCATTCCTCGGGTCCGGGTTTGGGGCGAGTCTTCCCAGAATCTTGCGTTACCGGCCAACCTCAACCCGGATTTCACACTGGGTTTTAATGGAGGTGATCAGCAGGCACGGTAACACGGCCAGCTGGAACGAACGGGTGCCTCGTGTGTCATTTTGGATCCGTGCACGTTCTGCAGAGCAAAGCAACATGGCGGCACGAACTGCAAAGACGGATTCCGTGATTAGCTGCACAGGAGGACAGCTGACATGTCGGTGGGTGTACCGGAACAAAATGGGGTTCAGATTCACAAACAGCGACACACTGAAAGGAATTTAAACGACTTCGTAGGAAGCCTCGACCAGACACGAGGAGAGGAGGAAAATGTGAAAGGATCAGTAATTCGGTAGACTAGTCTTCACCAGAGGAAGCCCTCTGAAGTAAAGAGGAGAGAGTCGGTGGAGAAGAGGCGTTCGGTGAAGATCCCTACCCGCTTCTGCAGACACAGAGGAGTGATGGCTGGCAAGGTGACTCTTCTGGCATGGAAGTTCATGACGCTCCCTTGAGTAAAGAACTGACCGAGGAGCAAATATCCATATATTCTGTCTGCGGACACAACAGGCGGTCTACAAACTAGGATTCTGATGATATCCACACATTATGGTGCTGCGGTTTACAGAGAGGACGTTGTCGGGCTGGAGACGATGCCGCTGGAAGGCCGGGAATCGCAGCCGACGCGCTAAAGTGAGGAACTTCGCTACAAGTGTGAGAAACAAAAGACGGCGGTTTCCCCAGAACACAAACTCCTCCTTCGTCCTTGGAAATGTAAAAACCTTTTTCGTCTTCTGGCCCTCGCGGAAAGAAGGCCCTGATAAACACCGCCGTATAGAAATAGTTCTCGTGTTAAAAAGTCACAACACACAAGGTCAGAGAAAGCTAAAATTACTCGGCAGCGAAGGCCATAAACTGGGCTCGGTGATGATGAATTATAAACACATCAGCTTCTCGTTTTGGAAAAAATGGAAATCGGAAAATAAACCAGTGAAACGGTCCTTACTGTCCTCTGTGGCCACAGCTATGGAGCTGTAAGGGCTGTAAGGTCTGTGAGCTAAAATACAACTACAGTAATTTCCCGAAGCAATTTACACACAATTATTTCCATGATAATACTGCCATGAAGAGTAACTGGGGCTGTCTTATGAGACAGGATATGGGAATGAACAGATTATTCTCTTTGTTTACATAGAAGAGTATATATGGAACCACTAGGAAAAGGGTGAAGCTAAAGCAGGCTTTATGTGCATGTGTGTGTGTGTGTGTGTGTGTGTGTGTGTGTGTGTGTGTGTGTGTGTGTGTGTGTGTAAGGGGGGTCCAAACTAGTTGTACAGTGTTGTCTCCCCCAGCCACAATAGCCACGAGTCATTATCCACATCTGTTTCACTGTACGACCAGACAAAGAAGCTTTGTGGGGAGACGGGTACTGTCTCTCTCTCTCTCTCTCTCTCTCTCTCAGGAACAGCCATTTGCAGGCTGGAGTCAATAATTTTCACAAGTGATTATTAAAGATAATAATAAAACTGTTGGGGGGCGGTTACATAATGTAACAGATTCGTGTGTGCCACTTAAACTGCACATCGCTCTCTCAGGAATGTGATGCCATTCAGACGCGGAGCCTTGTAACGTAGAAGTAGCAACATTGTAACGTAGAAGTAGCAGCATTGTAACGTAGAAGGAGCAACATTGTAACGTAGAAGTAGCAACATTGTAACGTAGACGTAGAAACATTGTAACATAGAAGTAGCAACATTGTAACGTAGAAGTAGCAACATTGTAACGTAGACGTAGAAACATTGTAACATAGAAGTAGCAACATTGTAATGTAGAAGTAGCAACATTGTAACGTAGAAGGAGCAACATTGTAACGTAGAAGTAGCCACACTGTAATATAGAAGTAGCAACAGTGTAACGTAGAAGGAGCAACATTGTAACGTAGACGTAGCAACACTGTAACATAGAAGGAGCAACATTGTAACGTAGAAGTAGCAACACTGTAACATAGAAGGAGCAACATTGTAACGTAGAAGTAGCAACACTGTAACATAGAAGTAGCAACATTGTAACGTAGACGTAGCAACACTGTAACGCTTTGTGTCTTCCGTCGAGGCCGGCGCTTTAACAAATCCTGATGCACCTCAACAAGGGGCGAGCCCTCACGGTCAGGGTACTGAGGCCGGACGTTGTGTGACGAGCCCTCGGTTCAGGGTGCGGAGGCCGGACATTGTGTGACGAGCCCTCGGTTCAGGGTACTGAGGCCGGACGTTGTGTGACGAGCCCTCGGTTCAGGGTGCGGAGGCCGGACGTTGTGTGACGAGCCCTCGGTTCAGGGTACTGAGGCCAGACGTTGTGTGACGAGCCCTCGGTTCAGGGTACTGAGGCCAGACGTTGTGTGACGAGCCCTCGGTTCAGGGTACTGAGGCCGGACGTTGTGTGACGAGCCCTCGGTTCAGGGTGCGGAGGCCGGACGTTGTGTGACGAGCCCTCGGTTCAGGGTACTGAGGCCGGACGTTGTGTGACGAGCCCTCGGTTCAGGGTGCGGAGGCCGGACGTTGTGTGACGAGCCCTCGGTTCAGGGTACTGAGGCCGGACGTTGTGTGACGAGCCCTCGGTTCAGGGTACTGAGGCCAGACGTTGTGTGACGAGCCCTCGCGGTCAGGGTGCGGAGGCTGGACGTTGTGGGACGAGCCCTCGGTTCAGGGTGCGGAGGCCGGACGTTGTGTGACGAGCCCTCGGTTCAGGGTGTGGAGGCCGGACGTTGTGGGACGAGCCCTCGGTTCAGGGTACTGAGGCCGGACGTTGTTTGACGAACCCTCGCGGTCAGGGTACTGAGGCTGGACGTTGTGTGACAAGCTCTCGGTTCAGGGTACTGAGGCCGGACGTTGATTGACGAACCCTCGCGGTCAGGGTACTGAGGCCGGACGTTGTTTGATGAACCCGCGCGGTCAGGGTACTGAGGCCGGACGTTGTGTGACGAACCCTCGCGGTCAGGGTGCGGAGGCCGGACGTTGTGGGACGAGCCCTCGGTTCAGGGTGCGGAGGCCGGACGTTGTGTGACGAGCCCTCGGCTCAGGGTGCGGAGGCCGGACGTTGTGGGACGAGCCCTCGGTTCAGGGTGCGGAGGCCGGACGTTGTGTGACGAGCCCTCGGCTCAGGGTGCGGAGGCCGGACGTTGTGGGACGAGCCCTCGGTTCAGGGTGTGGAGGCCGGACGTTGTGTGACGAGCCCTCGGCTCAGGGTGCGGAGGCCGGACGTTGTGTGACGAGCCCTCAGTTCAGGGTGCGGAGGCCGGACGTTGTGGACGAGCCCTCGGTTCAGGGTGTGGAGGCCGGACGTTGTGTGACGAGCCCTCGGCTCAGGGTACTGAGGCCGGACGTTGTGTGACGAGCCCTCGGTTCAGGGTACTGAGGCCGGACGTTGTTTGACGAACCCTCGCGGTCAGGGTGTGGAGGCTGGACGTTGTGTGACGAGCCCTCAGTTCAGGGTGTGGAGGCTGGACGTTGTGTGACGATCCCTCGGTTCAGGGTACTGAGGCCGGACGTTGTGTGACGATCCCTCGGTTCAGGGTACTGAGGCCGGACGTTGTGTGATGAGCCCTCGGTTCAGGGTGTGGAGGCTGGACGTTGTGTGACGAGCCCTCAGTTCAGGGTGTGGAGGCTGGACGTTGTGTGACGAGCCCTCAGTTCAGGGTGTGGAGGCTGGACGTTGTGTGACGATCCCTCGGTTCAGGGTACTGAGGCCGGACGTTGTGTGACGATCCCTCGGTTCAGGGTACTGAGGCCGGACGTTGTGTGATGAGCCCTCACAGTCAGGGTGTGGAGGCTGGACGTTGTGTGACGAGCCCTCGCGGTCAGGGTACTGAGGCTGGACGTTGTGTGACGAGCCCTCGGTTCAGGGTGTGGAGGCCGGACGTTGTGTGACGATCCCTCGGTTCAGGGTACTGAGGCCGGACGTTGTGTGACGAGCCCTCACGGTCAGGGTACTGAGGCCGGACGTTGTGTGATGAGCCCTCACAGTCAGGGTACTGAGGCCGGACGTTGTGTGATGAGCCCTCGCGGTCAGGGTGTGGAGGCCGGACGTTGTGTGACGAGCCCTCACGGTCAGGGTGTGGAGGCTGGACGTTGTGTGATGAGCCCTCACAGTCAGGGTACTGAGGCCGGACGTTGTGTGACGAGCCCTCGGTTCAGGGTGTGGAGGCCGGACGTTGTGTGATGAGCCCTCACGGTCAGGGTGTGGAGGCTGGACGTTGTGTGATGAGCCCTCACGGTCAGGGTGTGGAGGCTGGACGTTGTGTGACGAGCCCTCACGGTCAGGGTGTGGAGGCTGGACGTTGTGTGACAAGCCCTCGGTTCAGGGTGCGGAGGCTGGTCGTTGTGTGACGAGCCCTCACGGTCAGGGTGTGGAGGCCGGACGTTGTGTGACGAGCCCTCGCGGTCAGGGTGTGGAGGCCGGACGTTGTGTGACGAGCCCTCGCGGTCAGGGTGTGGAGGCCGGACGTTGTGTGACGAGCCCTCGTGGTCAGGGTACTGAGGCCGGACGTTGTGTGATGAGCCCTCACGGTCAGGGTGTGGAGGCCGGACGTTGTGTGATGAGCCCTCACGGTCAGGGTACTGAGGCTGGACGTTGTGTGACGAGCCCTCGTGGTCAGGGTACTGAGGCCGGACGTTGTGTGACGAGCCCTCGCGGTCAGGGTGTGGAGGCCGGACGTTGTGTGATGAGCCCTCACGGTCAGGGTGTGGAGGCCGGACGTTGTGTGATGAGCCCTCGTGGTCAGGGTACTGAGGCTGGACGTTGTGTGACGAGCCCTCACGGTCAGGGTGTGGAGGCTGGACGTTGTGTGATGAGCCCTCACGGTCAGGGTGTGGAGGCTGGACGTTGTGTGATGAGCCCTCACGGTCAGGGTGTGGAGGCTGGACGTTGTGTGACGAGCCCTCACAGTCAGGGTGTGGAGGCCGTACGTTGTGTGACGAGCCCTCACGGTCAGGGTGTGGAGGCTGGACGTTGTGTGACGAGCCCTCGGTTCAGGGTGTGGAGGCCGGACGTTGTGTGACGAGCCCTCACGGTCAGGGTACTGAGGCCGTACGTTGTGTGATGAGCCCTCACGGTCAGGGTGTGGAGGCCGGACGTTGTGTGACGAGCCCTCGCGGTCAGGGTGTGGAGGCTGGACGTTGTGTGACGAGCCCTCGCGGTCAGGGTACTGAGGCCGGAC